>NC_133375.1:2959678-3047640 GCF_049309525.1 Garra rufa | reverse complement strand
AAAGTAATCATATCTTGCGTAGTTTAGACCCAGCTCCCAGCCCAACTTTGAGAATAGATTAACGGCGATATTTTTTTTATCGCGCGATAAGAGTCTCACGTTAACGCAGCACGTTAACACCGATAATGGCCCACCACTAATATATATATATATATATAAAAATTTAAAGTTAAAGTTAAAAGCCTTTAAAGTTGTCCAAATAAAGTTATTAGCAATTTATATTACTAATCAAAAATAAAGATTTAGTATATTTAAAGTAGGGAATTTACAAAATATCTTTATGGAACGTGATCTTTACTTAATATCCTAATGATTTTTGGCATAAAAGAAAAATGGATCATTTTGACCCATTCAATGTATTTTTTGTCTATTGCTACAAATATACCTGTACTACTTTAGACTGGTTTTGTGGTCCAGGGTCACAAATAATGTTTTAGCTCCTGACTTAACATTTTCAAAGTCTTCTGACAGCCTTGTTCTGTTAATGTATTTCAGCAATATAATTTGGTTTCAATAATCAGTATTCATCATTTGCTGCACTAAAATTTACAATCAAATAACAAAAAACCAAAGGTCAGTTTATCAAGAGACAATGACAAGCACACCTTTATTTGTCTAGGAAGACACACCCATAAACATTCTTTTAATTACCTTGGGTGTAACTTGTGGCACTCTAGTCTGGGGTGCTGGGCGACTCTCAGGAAGTGGAATGCTGCTGAGCAATGCCAGGACGCCACGCACTTTATCATCAGAGATACGCAGAGACAGCAGAGGGAGCTCACCGAAAATCTTAAACCTGAAAAACAGAAAACATTAGGTACAAATACATAAATGCATCAGGGCTCTACGCTTACTTTTCTTTTTAGGAGCACTTGAGCTTCTATCTTAAAAAATTAGGAGCACAGTCAAAATTTTACTGTAAAGATTAAGTTCAAATGGTTATGTAATTTTGGAGAAAACAGCAAACCTGTCACTGTATCAGCTCACAGCAGTCGCAGTAGTTAGGTTAGCGAAAGTTTTGTAAAGAAATGAAACCAAGTCGCACCACAACAATTTCTCGCACTCGCACAAATGCTCCCAAATATAATTTAAGGTCGCGCAGATAAAATTTTGGGAGCATATGCGACCAAAACGGTCACAATTTTGAGCCCTGTTAGAGCCCTGAGAAATAATAAATGATTTAAAAAAAACTGAAAAGATACTTAAAAAATGAACCTAAATATGCTAGTAGGTGGTGGCAAGTCACTGTTTTAATTGCTGAATCATATCATTCATTTGATTCGTTTGAACGGCTGATTCATTTAGGAATAAAGCAAGTGACTGTCTTTATGAATGGGCAATTCATAAACTACTACTAGATTAGTTTAAAAATGCACATTCATTCCTAAACACAACGACGCTGTGTTTGAATGGAGAGCAGCTCAGTTGTGACTTGCTTCAAACTATGTTTGACAATGAAATAAAGCAAAATCAGGCAATAGTTTTATAGTCAGACAATGTAAGTCACTTAATATTAACTTCTTTCTTATTTAACTGTTGTATTAAATCAATATCTCATTTACAAACTCCCTTAAAAATGATTAAAAGCTGTCAGTCATCTTAGTTCATCGCAATCTCACAAAGCTCTATTATAATCAACAAAGCACAATCAGTCTCTTATATACACTCTCTCTACACTTTGTTTATGAAAGGATTTGTGAGATATGTCTGTGATACATTAATCAACATTGCAAAAACACAGAAACCTTTGAAGCTCCTCTCAGCGCAAACACAAATACGCTGATCGGGTCAGTCAGACTGGTGCTCCTTAATATTTTTCATAGTCGCACGCAGTATGAAATGGTCGCACTATGCATAAATGTGATGTGCAAAACAGTTCAATCATGGAAATGTCTACTTACTTTGGCATTCGTGCTTCCGTCACCACCATGGCTCTGCTAAAGACCACCTTCAGGTCGACAGGCTCCAGGATGTGGAAATCAGACTGTCTGAGTGGACGAGCCCGCTTCCAGTCTCCACCTGATAACACACACCGCATTTGTAAAGCTCTGTAGAGTCTACATGATATCAACTATTGTGCAAGTCTGCGCACCTGCTTTGGTGTAGAGGAACTGTAAACTGCTGAGTTGGACATCGAAGCTGTCGTAAGCTCGGGACATGATGTCCTCTAAAGTGCTGCTGCCCGCAGACAGCTGAGGAAGGTTGTCTCTGCTCTTACTGGACATCTACACACAACAAACACACACTTTAAGCCAATTCAATATTATCATCCCTGCATATGTAACAGCCTTTTTAGAATATAAAGGCAGATATTTATTTTCATGTCTAAAACATTTATATCGTGCAACATGCATACATTTACATTTTTGGGGTCAAAAGTTTACATACACCTTGCAGAATCTGCAAAATGTTAATTGTTTTATCAAAATAAGAGAGATCATATAAAATTCATGTTATTTATTTATTAAATTTATAAAAATTACCCCGTTCAAAAGTTTACATACACTTGGTTCTTTAACGTGTACTTTTTTTTGTGCCTAAATATCATATTTTTTTCCATTTAGTAGTGCCCTTCAGAAGCTACTTACATGTTTCCCTGAAGACAACGTATGATAAATGTACCCTGATTTTCAAATTCAAAAACTTTACACCCCTGGCTCTTAATGCATTGTGTTTCATTCTGAAGCATCAGTGAGACAAAATATGTTTACTGTACATGTAAACATCTTTTATGTGTTCAGGTCAGTACTAAATAGAAAAACCATGCATTTTGTATGATCCCTCTTATTTTGGTATAATAATTAATATTTTGCAGATTCTGTAAGGTGCATGTAAACATGTAAACTTTTGGCTTCAACTGTGTTTAAATATATATGTATTTATAAAATGTATAAAATTTAAAAATTGAGATTTATACATAATCTGTAAACTGAATAAATAAGCTTTTCAGTGATGTTTGGTTTGTTAGGACGAGGTCCAACTATTAGAAAATCTGGAATCTGAGGGTGCAAAAAAATCCAAATATTGAGAAAATATCCTTTAAAGTTGTCCAAATTAAGTTCTTAGCAATGCATATTACTAATAAAAAATTAAGTTTTTATATATTTATGGTAGGACATTTATATCTTCATGGAACATGATCTTTAATTAATATCCTCATGATTTTTGGCATAAAAGGAAAATAATAATTTCACCCTCACAATGTATTTTTGGCTATTGCTACAAACATACCTGTGCTACATAAGACTGGTTTTGTTGTCCAGGGTCACATTTTATGATTTTCAATAAAAATGCAGTACAGTAGTTATACTTGTTAACTCTGATAGTCCTTAAAATACTTTTTTTTTTGGACCACTTTGTGGCCTCATGGGGGTGTTGGACCAAGTTTGAAAAGCTCTTCTTGCCAACTTTGAACACTAAGCTTCGGCAGTTTGCTGGATTTTTTTCTTCTCTTCAAAGTATGACTCACTGGGGAAACATTTCCCAAGAAACATTGAATTCACATTTCTTTCGATCATTCTGTTTGTTGTTTCGCCTTTTTTCGCCTTGTTTCAGCCTTTTTAAAGGTACCATAGAATGGAAAACTGTGTTTACCTTGGCATAAGTGAATAATAAAAGTATAGTACATGGACATGACATACCATGAGTCTCAAACATCATCATTTCCTCCTTCTTCTGTAAATCTGTTGTTTGCAAAAGACCACTAAAATATGTGGTAAGTACTGCCGCTGTTACGTTACACAAAGCACGTGCGATCGCAAATCTCAAAAATGAAAGTAAAAAGTGATTGTGCATTCAAAACGGCAGTTTCGATGACCCGCATATTAATAGCAGTTGGAGCTACTTGATTAAATATATCTTTTCCTCCATGTGTGAGCTACTGAAATGAGCCACTCTGTGAAACAGCCAATCAGAGCAGAGCTCATCATTATTATTCATGAACCTTCCAAATAAGGTAATAACAGACCATTTCATTCTAGGGACAAATCCAGGGGTTGTAAATGGACTTGTAAAACTATTTCTAAAGAATTTTTACCCTTTCCTTACCTCATACCTTCTATGTATCATAGAGAACAATTTAAAATATTGTATCAATGCATTTTATGGCACCTTTAAAACTTCCATGTCAAGTATGATGTAAATAATTATGATTATGATCTAAAAAGAAATTATAAAGAACCAAGTGGAGTGAAAGTGATTGGTTTTACCTGAAAATGACCCAAGTCCAGAATGGCAAGGTTGTGTTTTGGGTCATAAAAGCCATTTTCTGGGACAATGACATATGAAGCCATGAGGTTTATCTTCAGATCCAGAACCTTCTGAGTCTCAATGATGTACATGAGTCCTGTGAATGAATAATACTGTTTTAGTGAAAGCTACTATTTGAAAACCACTGCATAAAAAAAGGTACAGATGATAAATACAATTCCTATTTAAAATATTTTAAAAACTAACATTATTTTATTATTTTTATTCCAAATTTCCTTTTTATTTTTTTACTTTTATTATGAAAGGCAAAGAAAATGTGCAGTTCACCTAAACATGAAAATTCTGTCATTATTTGGTCATCCTCGTGTCGTTCCACACCCAAAGGACTTCTTACTTGGATTTTTTTTGTCTTGTTTCCAGTTAAAACATTTAAAAATTCTTAAATCAACAAGGATTTTCTAGATGGGTAAAAAAATATTTTCTTATTTTCAGAAAAACAAGTCAAAATTAAGCAAGTTTTTGCTTAGAACAAGCTAAATAATCTGCCAATGGGGTAAACAAAAAAAAATATTTTTTCAAACAGAAAACAAGATTATTTTTCTGGCCCCATTAGCAGATTATTTTGCTTGTTTCAAGCTAAAACGCACTCATTCCTTCTTGATTTAAGAATTTTTAGATATTTTGGCTGGAAACAAGACAAAAAGTCTAAGTAAGAAAAGCATTTTTTGCAGTGTAGACTTAAAATTGAGATATTTTTTGATGTAATTCTACAGCTTTCGGACACAATTATCCTTTTTGGGTGAACTATCCCTTTAAGTCAGATCCACACTGCACCGCCAACTGGAAATCATCTAGCAAATATATGACTTGTGAATCTGCACACACCTGTGGAGGTCTTGTCTCTGAACTGCTCCAGCTTCATGAGGGTGGCATTGGTCAGTTCATCCAGCTGCAGGTCTTTTGGAGGCATGAAGAAAGCTGACAAACTGTTCACTGTCATCTACAAAAAGAACAAACAACAAAGGACACCTATTATGCCCCTTTTTACAAGATGAAATATAAGGGTGTGTTCACACTTGTAGATCGGTTCATTTGGTTCATTTGGTCAGGACCAAAAAGGAAAATGATACATTTGGCCCTGGTCCGTTTAGGGTTCACACTGGCATTTTTGACAGTGAAACTAAAGATACAGACGCAAGATACCTAAAGGCATAGTGCGTTTACAACCTGATTGGTTAGGTTGAATGACGTATATTTTGTGATGATCTCACGATCACAATCATTTTGGTCAATATTGTAATCACGATTATTCAACACGATTATGACTGGGTCCAAAACTTTATATTAGTGATTAATTTAAAGGTAGCAATACAACAGAAAAAAAATAATAAAAAATAAAAAAAACACTGAATACTTTTATGCAAGTCTAAAGTAGTCTAAAAGCCTACTACAGTTTATTGAATGTAATTATTTGTAATGTGAAATAAAACAGCGTCTTTACTGTGAGAATTAAACATGCTTTGTTCCTTATTAACTACAAAAGTCCTTCATTCAAGAGCAGTGAATTATTTTTTCTTTGTATTTTTACATTTTATTCATATTAAGCACAGAGACGGCGGAGGGAATATTATTTGTTGCCGCTTTAAGAGCCACACAGATCCAATACTGTTACACACGTATTTTTATTCTCAAGTGTTTATGATCACTGACAAGGGTTTACATGAATAATCACCAAGCACCTCATTTTGAAATCTTTTGGCTTGTACTTGACTGTTTAGGCACGCACCTTGAGCTAAAGGATAACTTTACATGTCCGTGTTCTGTTCAGTCTCTGAGCGCATACACAGAACAGCGCAAGTTTTTCTCGCTTTTAAAAACACAACATCAAAGAAACTCAAGCATGCCCCATTTTATAAGTCACATTACATGATTTTGCTGATTTGCATGTGAAATTAGGCTTTAATGGTTTAATTAGGATTTTATGATTGGCTTTAATTTTCATGATCGTTTGAAGCCTAAATCTAAATCAAAACTGAATTTGAAAATGAAAATGAAATTGAAATGAATTTCTATTAATTGCACATCCCTAATTTGAACCACACCGGAGCTAATTTGGAAGTGGACCAAGACCCATCTTTTTAGCGGTCTCGGCCAACTTGTTTGCTGCACACCCGGGTTTGGATGGCAGTGTTTACACTTACTCAAATGAACAACACTAACAGAGCAATCGCACCAGAGTTTGTTTTAACCGAACATGACAAAAATGGGAACACACCCTAAGTATTAGGTGTCCCCAGAATTGCCTGGGCCATTTCGGCTTAAAATACACCACAGATCACCTTTTCCCAAATAGAGCTGTGTCTTTACAGCTCATTCCTCAGATACTCTGCCAAAAAACATCTGTTTGGTTTTAATTATCATGTCTATCACGCTGAAATCATGCATTTTAAATCATATTAGTTGAAACTTCTGAAATAGGGTTTTCTGAGCCCACACAGAACGCATCTGTCACATGGCATGTGAGTACTAAACTTCTAAAACTAAGTTCTCTTTCACGTCTTATTGCGCTTAAAGTGTTGAATGTACACAAGTTTATGTTAAACACATATAGGAGTTACAAATAAGCTGGGTAAATCTGTGGAAAAGAAATTGCATGCTTGTATTAGATTTGTGTGGCAGCAGCATAATATACAGTAAATAAATTAATAAATCCACTGCTCTCTTGTCTCCTATGAGGCTGGGACTCTAAATAGTAGGGCTGGGTATTGTGACCAATTCGGCGATTCGGTTCGATTCGATTCTTATTTTTATGGTTTCGATTCGATTTGATTTCGATTTCGATTCGATTCGATTAGCTATCAATATTTCATTTAAAATGTTAGTTTTGCAGACATGGGATCCATATTTTGATATAAATGCTGGTAACTGAAACTCTCCTACTTAAGTTTATTACTGAAATACACATCTACATTAATAATAGGGTGCACACAATTGTTTATTTTAAACAACTTTTATTTTAAATGAACACTGTAACAAGAAGTCATAAATATGTGCATCCATTGTACACCATGTAAACAAACTGCAAAATGCACATTACTGTAAAAAAATAAAAAGACTGTAAATGTGCAACAGTGAAATCTATTAAGAACTTCAAACATGTTTAAGAAATAAAACGTTTTTCTAAATTCAAAACGTTCAAAACAGGCCAATCGTAAAGCCCTTGTCTGCGGATACAAAACATTCTAACTGTCCATAAAACTAACAGTTCTTAACTACAGCCTAATCATTTTTGATCACCAGATTTTTCTGCAAAAAAAGCAGCTGATGGTGACTGATGGGATTTCCCGAATCGATATCATTGTGTTAAACTGAAGATCGATTAAAATCGGAGAATCGATATTTTTTACCCAGCCCTACTAAATAGTGTTTTGTGCAGCCAACGACAGAACAGTTAGCATGCTTTGCTTAAACGTTTGCCATGACGTTAGAACTGGTACACTGTTGTCGCTTGGGTTCAGCTAATGCCGAGTTCAGACTGCATGATTTTAGCCCCGATTTTGACTCGCCGACAGGTTGAGAAATCGCAGACAAATGCCCGAAATCACAGGCAAAACGGTGCTCGTTCACGTGAGTGACAATCACACAGTGTGAACCATCAAAGACGCGATCTGAGAGAATCGCCGACACCCGTGAGATATTTGGCATGCTAAATATCTGGACCTGTCGGCGATTCAAAATCATGCCGTGTGAAAGGTGATCTGACTGAACATAACGTCGGCGATTACCTACAGCCAATGAGACAGCAACATCCAGGCCAGCGGGAAGTTGGGGGAGGAGTTACGAAGGTATAGACCATAACATCAACAAGAATAGCTTCGGCTTCTTTTATTTTCGCTGCAAATGAGTGCACATGCAATTTGTATGACAAGCTTCTTGCGGGCTACCATTTTTTTTATAATAATCCCAGTCTCACGTGAGAACTTGCACACCTGACCTCGCGTTGTTTCCATGTCAGTTCTCGCGTGTGTTTGGTTGTGAGACGTAGTTTGCGGACCGGGACAAAGTTGTCGGCGATTCTTCCTATTGTAAAGTCATGCAGTGTGAAACCCCCTGTCGCCGATCCATCGTGCAGTGTGAACACAGCATCGACGGAATGCTACCCCAGATAGTCATGCAGTGTGAAAACATCTGTGACGCGATTGCTTTGAAAATCATGCAGTCTGAACTCGGCATAACAAAACTTTTCCAGTCATTGAGAGATGCTCCTTCACACTCACAGCGTCATAGATGATCTCTAGTGGTTGGGACTCGATGCGGAGTTTCTGGTCCGCACGTGTGTCCAGTGGGTTTGTCTCAAACATGAGGTTCAGCAGAGTCGTATCTTTCATCCCGTCCACATGACGTGGACACAGCAAGATGGGGGCCGTCATGCCTCGTGGGAGACCAGACACTTCAAACGATGACAGCTGAGCAGAGATCCTGACAAATAAAACATTACGTCACATAACCGAGTGCTCTGGGTAAAAGGAATTCTTACAAACAGAAAGGAAGTCTATGTGGTAAGACAATGTGGGGGGTGAAAAAGCCAAATGTGCAACTTGTATTTCTTGTGCACATCATGTGAAGAGTTACGGCAAGATTTACTCCAGAGCAAAATCTTGCCCCATAGACTTTTATTGTAAGTGCTTTACTGTAAATGAGTTGTGTGCTTGTTTCACAATTGAGGAACAAGTTAAAAAAATTTATCAACAGCAAGTTGTATCAAACACAGAAAATTCTTTTAAATTTAATAAATAAAAGTGGGTGAGATGAGTGGACTTGAGAAGAAAACAGTACTTTATCGCTTGGGCCGCAGGTCTTTGAGTCAGCATGGCTTTCAGATCAATGACGGACAGTTTGATTATCTCTGCCTTCTCTCGGCTCTCTTTGACTGACAGAGACAGACGAATAAGCTGGAAACTTATCTTCATATTTTCAAACTGCAAACAAAAATATCAGGGGTAAGTCAGGGGTGTGATGCTTGTATAGTTTGAACTTAAGTTGTATAGTTTCAATGGACTGGATTATGCAAAAAGGATAAAAAGTTTGGGATCAGAATTTTTTATTTTATTCAGCAAGATTGCATTAAATTGACTACAAGTGACAACAAGGACATTTATAATGTTACAAAAGATTATCATTTCAAACTAATTCTGTTTTTTGAAGAATCCTGTGTGTTGATGATAATCAGAAATGTTTCTTTAGCTGAAAATCGGCATATATTAATCTCTGAAGGATCATGTGACACTGAAGACTGGAGTAATAGTGCTGAAAATTCAGCTTTGATCACAGGAATAAATTACATTTCAAAATATAATTGTAACACTTTACAATAAGGTCCATTAATTAAAGTTAGTTATTGCATAACTAACAATGAGCACTACATTTGTTTCAGTATTTTTCAAGCATTTTTCATTATTTATGTTAACTAATGTTAACAAATGGAATCGTAGTGTAAAGTATCACCAATATATTATAAAAAAGTTATTTTAAATTGCAATAATAATAATAATAATAATAATAAGTAAATAAATAAATAAATAAATAAATAAATAAGTAAGTAACAATATTACTAGAAATAAATAAAAAAAACATTTAAAAAAACTTAAATATTCCTTGAATAGTCCCAACTTTTAAACAGTGGTGCACATAAACTACCATTTAAAAGTTTGGGATCAGAAAGATAGTTAGAATTCATTTGATCAAAAATACAGAAAAAAATAATAATATTATGAAATATTATTGCAATTTAAAATAATGGTTTATTATTTGAATATACATTAAAACAAAATGTATTCCTGTGATGCAAAGCTGAATTTTCAGCATCAATACTTCAGTCTTCAGTGTCACATGATTCTTCAGAAATCATTCTAATATGCTGATTTATTATCAAAGTTTTTCCTGTTTAATATTTTTTTGGAACTGGTGATACTTTTTTTTTTAGCATTTATTGATGAATAAAAAGTAAAAAAGAACAGCATTTATATAAAAAGAAATCTAATGTAATAATATACACTTCCGTTCAAATGTTTGGGGTAAGTAATTTTTTTTCCCCAATAATTTTTTTCAGCAAGGATGTGTTCAATTATTAAGAAGTGATGGCAAAGCCTTATATTTTTAGAATTAGGGATGCTCATTTCGGTTATTGTTCCTGACCGACAACCGCTGCTCGTTATCCGAACATTAACCTTTAACTGATAAAATTAGAATAATAAATTAGTTTTAAATAAAAATAGAATGCACGAGTATCTGTGATGATACACTAAAAATACAAGCAAATGTTTTATTTTAACGTGCAAACAGCAGCAAACAGTGCAACAGAGCAACAACAAAAGCTGTATTCACATATGATATACTCAAATTATCACCCATCAGCTGCACTTCTGAGAACAGAGAAAACCAGAATAAAATAAAAAAATTATAGAATAAATAAGCCTACACTAAATATATATAAAATAAATAACCATCCAATTAAGATGACAAAACTAAAACACACTGAATCCTTCTATGCACTTTGAAGAACGGTACCGGTGTTGTGCCGAATTCTGACCCCCGCCAGATTACTACCCCCCCAGTATTGGTAGGTTAGGGTTAGGTTTCAGTTCTGCTGCTTTCTACACATTCGCGAACTCTCTCATTAAAACAAAGAAAGTGTATACATTATACAAATAAAAGATTAATTATGCAGTTTAAAGGTCATTTTATTACTTTTTATTAACTTTGTGGGATTGCGATGAACTACTCTAGAATGAGTGATCGCTTTCCAGTGATTGTAAGGGGAGCGCCTATTGCGCACTTTCTAGACTATAATCCATTCAGAATTTGAATTTTTGCCATTGAGTTGCATATACTACACCAGTTAACTAAGTGAAGGTGAAACGAAATATGTCTGTACAGCCACACTGCACTTGTCGACACGTGCTCTTGAGTAGACATATTACTTATATAGCATTATTTCTTTCACCATGCAGCAAACGTAAAAAAAAATATAGAAAAAAACCTTTTTGGTTAAAATTCTCACTGTCGGTCAACGGTTAAACGGTCAATATGAGCATCCCTAGTTAGAACAGATTTCTATTCAGAATAAATGCTGTTCTTTTTAACATTTTATTTATCAAAGAATCCTAAAAAAGGTTTAAAAAAAATTAAGCAGCACAACTGTTTCTAACATTGATAATAAGTCAGCATATTAGATGAATTTCTGAAGGATCATGTGACACTGAAGACTTGGAGTAATGATGCTGAAAATTCAGCTTTGCATCCCATGAATAAATTATATTTTACAGTATATCAAAATAGAAAATTTTAAATTGTAATAATATTTCACAAGATTACTCATTTTTGTTAATAAGAAACATCTTTAAAAAACATTAGAAAATCTTACTGATCCCAACGTTTTGAACATCAGTGTATATACACATGTATATATTTTTATGCAAGTCAAGTTGGGGAAAAAACTTCCATAAAAGATAAATAGTGGATTTGTATATTTTATGATTGTTTTTTACTAACACTTTTTGGCAGGTTAGGGTTGATAGCTGTCTCGCTGTATCCAATGGCAGCGTACAGTTTGGCTTTCTCCGCTGGGGTCATTAGCTCATCAAAACCTGTGAGATATGAACAGAAGTTCAGCGAATCTATCAGAAACTATTTACAGATTTACATGAATGTGGAATACTTAAATATTACAATGAGATGAAATTACTGTCAGAAAATATCTTTCTGCAGAATTCTAGAGCAAAGATTATCTGTAGGGCCAAACAGATACAGAGCGTGGACAAACCTCCCGTTTTGACATCTTTGGTTTGCGTGCCGCTGTCTCCAGACCAGCCCCACATCCAGCCGAACCAGCCTTGTGACTGTTCTTCCTCCACCTTCACCCCAGGACGGTATATCCTGAGCCCCGCCTTTGAGGCCTACAACACCAGCCACAGAATATGCAAGAGTCAAATGGTGCTTCTCAGTCAGAAACCACAGATTCAAACTTTGCTAGCTTCATACTCTACCAGCTGAGCAACAGGAACACATTTCCAGTGATATGACCCATAGGCCACACTGTATTAAAGGGATAGTTCACCCAAAAATGAAAATTTGATGTTTATCTGCTTACCCCCAATGCATCCAAGATGTAGGTGACTTTGTTTCCTCAGAAAAACACAAACGAAGATTTTTAATGAAAACCGGTGCAGTCTGCCAGCCTTATCATGGACGTGAATGGGCACCAAACCTTTAAAAGTAAACAAAAACATGCACAGACAAATCCAAATTACACCCTGCGGCTCGTGACGATACATTGATGTCTTAAGACATGAAACGATTGGTTTTTGTGAGAAACTGAACAGTATTTATATCATTTTTTTTACCTTTGATACACAGCCACGTCCATCTGTAATGTGCATGAGTTTGGCATCAGTCACGTCTCATGAGCACGCGCTCTGTCGTAGAATACGCAAACGCCGGAAGCGATCCGTCGCATGAATACGACACTCATTGTTTCCACAGTGCACAGAGATTGTGGGTATAGCGGCTATTCAAAATGGTAATTACTTGCGCGTATCCTGATTGTTCAAACCGATTTAAAGCTAAAAGATTACATTTGCTTGCTCAAACTCATCCGGGACTTTTCACTGATTTCCCCTTACCGGCGTTTGCGTATTCTACGCCAGAAGCGCGTGCACATGTGACGTGACTGATGCCAAACTCGTGCTCATGACAGATGGACGTGGCTGTGTATCAAAGGTAAAAAATTATATAAATACTGTTCAGTTTCTCACAAAAACCGATCGTTTCGTGTCTTAAGACATCAATGCATCGTCACGAGCCGCAGGGTGTAATTTGGATTTGTCTGTGCATGTTTTTGTTTACTTTTAAAGGTTTGGTGCCCATTCACGTCCATGATAAGGCTGGCAGACTGCACCGGTTTTCATTAAAAATCTTCGTTTGTGTTTTTCTGAGGAAACAAAGTCACCTACATCTTGGATGCATTGGGGGTAAGCAGATAAACATCAAATTTTCATTTTTGGGTGAACTATCCCTTTAAAGGAGAAAAGTTCACTTCCAGAGCAAAAATGTACAGATAATGTACTCACCCCATTGTTATCCAAGATGTTCATGTCTTTCTTTCTTCAGTCGTAAAGAAATGTTTTTTGAGGAAAAAATTTAAGGATTTCTCTCCATATAATGGACTTCTATGGCGCCCCCAAATTTGATTTCCAAAATGCAGTTTAAATGCAGCTTCAAATGGCTCTAAATGATCCCAGCCAAGGAAAAAGGGTCTTATCTAGCAAAACGGTTGGTTATTTTTTTTTTAATTAAAATTCTTACTTTTCAACCTCAAATGTTTGTCTTGTCTAGCTCTGTGTGTGCTCTATGTAGAGATTAAAAAGTATATAAATTGTTGATGTTTTTAGAAAATAACCAACCGTTTTGCTATATAAGACCATTCTTTCCTCGGCTGGGATCATTTAGAGCCCTTTAAAGCTGCATTGAAACTGCATTTTGGAAGTTCAAACTCGGGGGCACCATAGAAGTCCATTATATGGAGAGAAATCCTGAAACGTTTTCCTCAAAAAACATAATTTCTTTACGACTGACGAAAGAAAGACATGAATATCTTGGAGGAGGGGTGAGTAAATTATCTGTACATTTTTGTTCTGGAAGTGAACTTCTCCTTTAAGGATTCAAATGATCTATACATTATTACACGGTCAAATGTGATTGTGTGAGAGAGTGTGAATGTGCCGTCATGTCACCTCCATCTCAGCCTGCTGTCTCGCCATTGTGATGTTGAATATATCCAGGGTTCTTTCAGTCTCCTAAAGGATTAAACAAAAATTAAAAAAGGTTATGTTCACAGAAAAGACAACAATCTTATTTGGTTCTTCACACATTTCAACATTAATAAAATGTGTTTAAAAAGGTGTTAGAAATGGATCTGTTCTAATTAGAACACACCTTTTTTGACTAATGTGAACTAAGTGTGTTGCATTTTTTCCATTATGTAAAGGAACACACCATGCATCAGTAGGCAGAGGCTCAGAGTGCATCTCACTCTGCTTTCTAGCTCAATATGGTAACTGGTAAGGACCTGGTTTACTATACACGGAGACAGTGATTACTCAATTTCCAGTGACATGACAACATACAACGTCAATGTACACTGTGGCAGGCAGGACCCATATCCTTTTGATATTATTTTGATAAATGTTAACTGGTGTTCACTACCCGTCTAGCAATATGCGATTATGCTGAAATTTACAGGAAAAAAGAATCTTCTAATTCTTCAAATCTTCTATTGTGTGTCATTATATTTACTGAGTTGGTTTGTGGATTTGTTTTGTGCTTCAGAGATGTGATTTAATTTTTGGTAAGGTAGCATAGTAAGTATTGATGCTGCCTGGTTTTTGTGGTGCATTGTGGGATTTTTTAGGGAGCAAAAGTTTGGGGGTTTCACGATTGAGACAGCCCTTAAAATAGCTGACTCCCTGATCAGTGCCCTGAAAACTAAACTAGGGTGCTAATTTATAACACATCGCTCAGTCTCTTTCAAAACAGCAGCATTATGCTCACCTTGAAGGTGTGTTTTCTATGAATTGCACACTCTTTGTCATTGCTAACACACATGCTGGTATTTTAATAATATAAAAGGAAATGTTTAATTTTGTCTTTATGCAACTCTTGAAAGTTCACAAAGACAGCTGACAAACTCTAAAACAAAACAAACAAAAAAAGAATTATATTTGCTAGTTCACAAAGACAGTTCATATTGAACACAGCCGACAAACTTCATAAAACAAAAAACACAGCCATATTGCCAGTTCAAAGACAGTAAATAGTGACCACAGCTGACAAACTCCAAAACGAAAACAAACAAAAAAAAAAACTGCTAAATTTGCCAAAACAGCTGACAAACTCCAAAACAAAACAAAATAAAAACTATATTTGCCATTTCAAAGACGGCTGACAAACTCCAAAACGAAACAAAAACAAACAAACAAACACATTTGCCAGTTCACAAAGACAGTTTACAGAGACCACAACTGACAAACTCCAAACAAACAAAACAAACCAAAAACACAGCCATATTTGCCAGTTCAAAGACAGTAAATAGTGACCACAGCTGACAAACGCCAAAACAAACAAACCAAAAAAACAGCCATATTGGTCCTTTCACAAAGACAGTTTATATTGACCATAGCTGACAAACTCCAAAACGAAAACAAACAAAAACAAAAAATAAAAACAGCTAAATTTGCCAAAACAGCTGACAAACTCCAAAAAAAACTATTTTTGTCATTTCAAAGACAGCTGACAAACTCCAAAACAAAATAAAAACAAACAAACAAACACATTTGCCAGTTCACAAAGACAGTTTACAGAGACCACAACTGACAAACTCCAAACAAATCAAAAAACACAGCCATATTTGCCAGTTCAAAGACAGTAAATAGTGACCACAGCTGACAAACGCCAAAACAAACAAACCAAAAAACAGCCATATTGGTCCCTTCACAAAGACAGTTTATATTGACCATAGCTGACACACTCCAAAACGAAAACAAACAAAACAAACCAAAAAAAAAACAGCTAAATTTGCCAAAACAGCTGACAAACTCCAAAAAAACAACTATATTTGTCATTTCAAAGACAGCTGACAAACTCCAAAACATAACAAAAACAAACAAACACATTTGCCAGTTCACAAAGACAGTTTACAGAGACCACGGGCCTGTACCATGAAGCCAGATTAGCTGGCTAGCCAGGTAAGTTTCAGTTTAGTTTGCACCAATCCTGGGTTTTAGGTACCATGAAAGTGGCTTGGCTTTTAGCAGCATTCATTGCCATAGTAATTTATACTCCACGGCTAGCCTGCTCCAGGGCAGGTTATGTTCTGGATTAAAGATCTAAAACTGACATTGGACACAAAAAAGTCACTCCTCTAGTTTCTTGAAAATTAAAGGTCACTAGTAAAAAAAATAATTAGTAAATAAAATTTTGAAAAACAATGGTCTGGCTTTAATGATAATTACTTATAGTTATTTTATATGATTTATATAATTATTAATCCATTACACACAAGCAATTTTAGTTTAAGAGTTATTATGAAGCATTTATTTAAAATAATATATATAAGCAATCAAAATTATTCAACCCCATTGACCAGCAGAGAACACAATTTTGTAAAAGCAACTCAACAAAGGCATCAGTACACTATTAGAGAAATTTATAAATACACATTTGTGTCATTCTGAAAACAGAAGCTGATGAATTAAAAAAAATCTAATTGGTTCCAAATGTTCATGTTCAAAATTATTCAATCCCTAAAAGTCATATTTGATGCAGAATTTATTCTTTAAAACCGCCAATAAACGCCTCCTGTTAGTGTTTTGAAGCGTCACCTCTCTACTGCAATCTTTGCCCATTCCTCTGCTGTAAAAGCTTTCAGATCACTCATAATCTATAGTTTTCACTTTGCCACTTCTTTCTTCAAATTCAGCCAAATATTTTCAACAAGAATTAAATCTGGAGACTGAACAGGCCACTAAAGTACATTCAATGTCTGATCCTTGAACCAAGCATACATTTTTGGATGTATACTTTGGGATGATGGCCCTTCAGGAAAGTCCACTGATCATCAGCTTTAGTCTTTGCACCAAAGGCATCACAATTCTTGCCTGAAAAATGGCCTGATACTTCAAAGAATCCATGATATTCTTCATACGGCCATGGTTTCTACTTACTGCTACAATAAAACACCCCTCTAACAGGACTGGTCCACCCCAAAGTTTGACGATGAAGATGGTGTTCTTCTGCTCATAAGTTCTGCCTTTTTTGCACCAGACATACCACTGATCCATAGGTCCAAAAAGTTCCAGTTTAGTCAGATCACTCTATAAAACATTCTAGCAGAACTCCTCATGTCTATCTAAATTAATTTTAACATGTTCACATCAGCCTTTTTGTTCTTCTTGGTCAAGAGTGGTATTCGGCAAGATGTCTCAACATGAAGGCCATAATTGTCTAGTGTTCTTCTTATACAGTCCATTGAAATGTTTTTCCTCATTTCGTCAGGTCATCTTACAAGTCTTTGGTTGTACATTGCAGGTTTTTCCTCTGCTGTTCTGATCAAACATTTTATGATATTGTGCTTTTTTGTTCAACACCTTCAAAGGTTTTCTGGTACAACACATTTTAAACTAAGGAATAAGGCTGCCAGCTGTGTCTCTGGGAACCTTTAATGCCTTGGAAATCTTCACATAACCTTAGACTTTCTAAAGTAATACAATTATTTATTCTCTGTAGTTTCTCTATAGCTTTTGTGAGAGCTGTGTTGACTTTGTCATATTAGCTACTAAAAGTTCAGCACATGCATGGGCTAACTATATGTATGTGTAACAGCTCAAGCTAATTTTGTTTTCTAATAGTGTTTCTAAAGGCTTAATTATGTTTTAAGACAATTTTGTTACCCACCATACAAATAAGTGACTAAAACACAGCAATGTTAAACGGGGGTTTAATAATTATGACATAGCTGTGTTATTGAAAAATCCTATAACTCAAACACATTACATTATATTGACATTATCACTTTAAATATGCCAGTAATTGGTTATAGATGCAATTTTTTTAAAGTCCTGGATCTTCAGAAAACCTTGTATTTGTAAACTACTGTAGTCTCTGGAGGGTTGAATAATTTTGAATGCAACTGTATATACATACACATATACATATACATATACATATATATATATATATATACTTAACACATTTCACTTGTGAGTGCACTGATAGAGCACTATAATTTATTTTATTTGTACTCTTTTATAAACAAGTAATTTTTTTTTTAGTTTAAATGCATTTAAATTCTTCAATCTCTTAAACTTTAGCTAACTCGTTAACATTCAACCAAGGCTTGTGATTGGCTGTTTGCCACTGATGTCACACATTCATGTGCATGTGCTCCACAAACTCAGGATCAAAACCAGAGTTGACAAAGAAAGTTGATGATCAGCATCATGGTACCAACAAAGCCGGATTGGAGTGGTTTAGATTTGTCAACTCGAAATTAATCCTGTAACTCTGAATTTGTTGAACTACCATCATGGTATAGGCCCCACAACTGACAAAGTCCAAACAAATCAAAACAAAACAAAAAACACAGCCATATTTGCCAGTTCAAAGACAGTAAATAGTGACCACAGCTGACAAACTCCAAAACAAACAAACCAGAAAAAAAAACAGCCATATTGGTCCTTTCACAAAGACAGTTTATATTGACCACAGCTGACAAACTCCAAAACGAAAACAAACAAAACAAACAAAAACAGCTAAATTTGACAAAACAGCTGACAAACTCCAAAAAAACAACTATATTTGTCATTTCAAAGACAGCTGACAAACTCCAAAACAAAACAAAAACAAACAAACACATTTGCCAGTTCACAAAGACAGTTTACAGAGACCACAACTGACAAAGTCCAAACAAATCAAAACAAAACAAAAAACACAGCCATATTTGCCAGTTCAAAGACAGTTTATATTGACCACAGCTGACAAACTCCAAAACGAAAACAAACAAAACAAACAAAAACAGCTAAATTTGACAAAACAGCTGACAAACTCCAAAAAAACAACTATATTTGTCATTTCAAAGACAGCTGACAAACTCCAAAACAAAACAAAAACAAACAAACACATTTGCCAGTTCACAAAGACAGTTTACAGAGACCACAACTGACAAAGTCCAAACAAATCAAAACAAAACAAAAAACACAGCCATATCTGCCAGTTCAAAGACAGTAAATAGTGACCACAGCTGACAAACGCCAAAACAAACAAACCAAAAAACAGCCATATTGGTCCCTTCACAAAGACAGTTTATATTGACCACAGCTGACAAACTCCAAAAAAAAAAAAAAAAACTATATTTGCCATTTCAAAGACGGCTGACAAACTCCAAAACAAAACAAAAACAAACAAACAAACACATTTGCCAGTTCACAAAGACAGATTACAGAGACCACAACTGACAAACTCCAAAACAAAAAACACAGCCATATCTGCCAGTTCACAAAGACAGCTGACAAGCTACAAAAACAAACGATTTGCCAGTTCACAAAGAGTTTACAGAGACCACAACTGACAAACTCCAAAACAAACAAACCAAAACAGAACAAATCAAATCAAAAAGAACAGCCATATTTGCCAGTTCACAAAGACAGTTAATGGTGACAAACTTCAAAACAAACTTCAAAATAGGGATGCACCGATACGAATCGGCCGATAATGCTTGCGCGTTTTGTCAGTAAAGCCGGTTCTGTAATCAGCGGTAAATGCCATCAGGTGCGTGATTTCACGTTGAGCCGTATATACTACACACAGCCGTTGTTCACTGACGAGCTGCGCACATTCACACTGATAATGAACATTGATGTGCGCAGCTCGTCGGTAAACAACGGCTGTGTGTAGTATATACGGCTCAACGTGAAATCACGCACCAGATGGCATTTACCGCTGATTACAGAACCGGCTTTACTGACAAAACGCGCAAGTGATCGGCCGATACGGATCGGTGCATCCCTACTTCAAAACCAAACTCTGTTCACAATAGCCCCTTTCACACATACAGTTTTTACTGGTAAAATTTGCATTAACAGATCATGTTTGAAAAAGACCGGTAAATTCAATCCAGCAATTTACTGCTATGAGAAGTTGCAACATTACTAGTAAATTACCGGTAATGTGCTCTGTGTGAACGCAGCACAAGATTACCAGTATGAGCATGTACATGGAATACATTGACATAAGAGATCTACTCTGGGCCAATCATAACATTCTGACGCAATTACACATTTACTACGCACCAGTTCGGTGTGAAGCCATCTAGTATGATGTTTCAAGCCAAAAGCAGCAGCATGAATGTGAACTTTTTTGACACAAAAATAAAACATCAACAAAAACACTTGACTGCGCATACCCCTCCACGTTTACCGGTATTTTACCGGTATATAAACTGTGTAAATGCTGCTTTACCAGTAAAAAGACGGAACATCAGTCCATGTGTTATCAGCGCATTTTTGTATTTATCTTTAAAGGATTAATCCACTGTCAGAACAAAAATTTACAGATAATATACTCACCCCCTTGTCATCTAAGATGTTTGCCTTTCTTTCCTCAGTCGAAAAGAAATTATGTTTTTTGAGGAAAACATTTCAGGATTTCTCTCCATATAATGTGTATGTATGGTGCCCCCCAAGTTCGAACTTCCAAAGAGCAGTTTAAACGCAGCTTCAAAGGACTCGAAACAATCCCAGGAAGAAGAAGAGTCTTATCTAGCAAAAACAAATCGACAATTCATATATTTTTAATCCTCAAATGCTGGTCTTGTCTCGGCTCTGTGAAGCGATGTAGAATGATTTGGAAGATAGGAGTTTTTTGACATACCCTAACTGTATTGACCCAGATTACACAGACTACGCATGCGCATCACAGAGATGAGACAAGACGAGCATTTGAGGTTAAAAAGTATATAAATGGTCAATTTGTTTAAAAAAAAATAACCGACCGTTTCACTAGATAAGACCCTTCTTCCTCGTCTGGGATCGTTTAGAGCCCTTTGAAGCTGCGTTTAAACTGCATTTTGGAAGTTCAAACTCGGGGGCACCATAGAAGTCCATTATATGGAGAGAAATCCCAAAATGTTTTCCTCAAAAAACATCATTTCTTTACGACTGAAGAAAGAAAGACATGAACATCTTGGATGACAAGGGGGTGAGTACATTATCTGTAGATTTTTGTTCTGAAAGTGAACTACCTCTTTAAAATAGCTCTGGTTATTTCACAGCAATTTACTAGCATTACAGAGAAAAGAGCATAATAATGGTTCATAGTGGCCTAAGCTGCTGAACTCCAAGACAAAAACAGCCATATGTCTTCACAACAGAAAAAAATAACAGCATATGGGTTTGGAACTAAATGAGAGTGAGTAAATCACAGCAGAATTTCATTGTGTGAACTGTGTCTTTACTGAGAGCATGCTCAGTGCTCACCAACCTCAAGCTCCTTCAGCAGACTCTCTGCAGGCTTCTTACTGATGATTTTGTTCTTATAGAGCTCTCTGTACTTTTTCACATGCTGCCGATGGCGACGGATTTGCTGCCACGACCACATGTGAAGGTGAGGCTTGACATTGACCTCCAAAACACCTGTGATAACATATCGCCACCTACGATAACCACAAATATGAGTAAGCACAAAGCCTTAATTTAATTTAATTTAATAACAAAGAGAATTTGTCAAGACCTCAATCTCCAAATGCACTTACCATTGACGTGCATTAGTGTGTACTGCCACATCTGGACGATACTTCCTGTATGGAAGGTTACGGGTCATCATATCCACCGAGCCCAACAGCTCCAGTATGCTCACGTACTAGAAAACAATCAAAAAGTTAAGCCAAAAATACATAGTGTCAATATTTGGTTCATTGAATATTTCATCTTCCTCACCTGTGGCCGGCTAAGTTCAACAGCCACCTCAGGGAGGTTGACCACTAGATCGACTTTCGGTGAGGAGAAGTCCACATCGGAGCGCGGATTCATGCGCAGCTTGGCATTTGCAGATATTGGACGAAAGACTAAAGCAAAAACACACAAAAACAAAGTTAGTTTGCATTGAAACACTGTTGAATACACATGAAATTTGTGAACAAAATAAAGCAGGGACTTACTGAAATGATAATCCTGAGGGATAGCATTCTGGATGGCTACACTGTGCTTTAGGTATCGCTATTAAAATACATAATACATTAGCACAAACAATGAAAATCTGCAATATCTTTCTGAAATGGTGATCTGAAGACCTACCAGAGCCTCATCAGGGCTGTGGTTGGAGTAGAGCTCTGAATTCACATTCCAGTACGCAAACAGATTGTCCAGACGTACAAACTAAATGAAGTAACAAGAAGTATTAGTGAATAATAATAATGGTTAATTTTGCTACTCATACGTGTGAAAATGAAAAAAAAAAAAAAAAAAAAAACATGTTTTAACCTTGAAAAACAGCTTGGCTTTCTCATCTAGAAGACATGGGTTCCAATTCTGATCTGTCGTCTGTAAAATTAAACAAAAATGTTATAATACAGACAGTTTTGAGTCTAACTTCTGCCATTTTTTGTAGCAAGAATATTTAACTGTAATATACAGCCTCTCATGGCTTGTTGTTAATCATAGAGTCTATTAGAAATTACACAAAAACATGGCTAGGTCGTATTTCACAATACCAAAATAGAAAAAAAAAACTAAATAGAAAAAATTATATATATATATATATATATATATATATATATATATATATATATAATTAGTCAAAATAATATATTACATGCAAAAATATTAATATATTTATATTAATGTTTACATGTATACAGAAAAACTGTAATTTTAATTTTGTAGTTTATCAGAAATGTATGTACAAACTATGTTAAATATTAATACATTTTAATTAAATTATATATTGTATAAATATTTTTTAATGCAAATTACTTTTTGTTGTTTTATATTATTTATTAATAAATATTATATACTACCGCTCAAAAGTTTGGGATCAGTAAGATTCTAAATGTTTTTTAAAGAAGTCTCTTATGCTCATCAAGGCTGTGTTCATTTGATCAAAAATACTGAAAAAAGTAATATTGGGAAATATTATTACAATGTAAAACAATGTTTTTCTACATTAACATACATTAAAATTTAATTTATATCTGTAATTAAAGTTGAATTTTCAGCATCATTACTCCAGTCTTCAATGTCACATGATCCTTCAAAAATCATTCTAATATACTGATTTATTGTTATTTTTATTTATTTTTTTGGAAACTGATTTTTTTTCAGGATTCTTTGATCAATAAAAGGTTAAAAAGAACAGTGTTTATTTCAAATAGAAAGGTTTTTTGACAATTGACACTACTGTTCAAAAGTTTTGGGTCACTCGGTACATTTTTATTCTTTCTTTTTTTTAAATTAATACCTTTATTTACCAAGGATGTGTTAAATTAATAAAAAGTGATAGCATAGATTCACATTGCTTTGCATCACAGGAATAAATTTTATTTTAAAGTATATTAAAATAAAAAACTTTTTTCAAATAACAAAAAACTATTCACTGCCATTATAAAGACTTTAATATAACTCTGACTGTATTCGTCTGAATGAAGAAAGGCATATACACCTAGGATGGCTTGAGGGTGAATAAATCATAGGACAATTTTCATTTTTGGTTGAACTATCCCTTTAAATATGACTAAGACTTTGTTTCATTGATAATGTCAATAATGTCATAATTTAATCATTTTATTAATTACTTATTGGCATACCTGGAGACTGAGGTTCTGCAGGGACACTCCGAATGAGAGCGGAGCATTGGGATTGGTGACCTGAACACATGGGCAACAGAGAAAGTAAAGGAAAACGTAATTGATAATAATTATACTTCATACATTTTTTTTTCACATTTTGTTATGTTGAACTGCTTTGATGTGGGAAAAAGTAATTTAAAACAGTTTAAGGCAGTACCATGACAAAACATGAAAAACAATTAAGGGGTATGAATACTTTTGCAAGGCACTGTACTCAGTATTAAGGACGTAAACACAAATGAACATATAATAATGTACAGGTTTTAGTATATAAGAGCTACAAGCTGAGGAATTGCATAGAGTGCAAATGTCAAAAGTACTCACATCATCCTCATAGCGGACGTGTATGTTGGAGATCTTCACCTGCAGGTTTTTGATCACCTGCGTAACCAGTTTCTCCACAAACGTGTCCTGCTTCTCTGCCTTTGGATTCTCTGTATACAAGAACACAAACGCAAATTTACAAACTGCATTACCTCTCTCTGTGTACAACCAAAGTGAGCTCAAACGATGGATTGCACCTTTTTCTGCTGCTTTCTGTTTGGTCTCCTCGATCCGCTGCAGCTCCCTCTGCCGAGCTTCCTGTAGCTGCCTCTCCTCCTTATCTGCGTCATACTTTATACCTGCAACAGAGATGAAAAAGTCAAAACTGGCAGAAACAAAATAAATCAGGGATATTTTGTGAGACTTAGCATTAAAATAAACGTCATGTAATGTACATCAATAACTGACACTCTTAATACAACACAAATGCTAATGCTATATTATATCATGAGGAAATATGATTTTCCTTGCCACATTTTTTCCGTTTTTTTAACAGAGCTCTGTAAGGCATTTTGTTTTGTAAAGTTGCTTTGGAACAATATTAACTAAAACTGAACTGAATTGAGAACAGTAATCCAATCAGAATAGATTCTTTTACTCCTAAACACAAAAAGGACCAACCATAAGAGAAAAATGTGATGAAGATTTTGCACTGTTTCTGGCTGTGATTCAAGCACAACGTAATGCTGGTTTTACAGTACAGCAGATGTTGAAGAATCAGATTGAAGAACTTATACTGGACTCAAAAGTGTGTTTGTGCTAAACGGAGATGCATTAATTCGTTCAGAAATACAGTTAAAAACTGTAATATTGATAAATGGTATCATAAATATGAAATGATCATTTATTCACATGATCAAAGCTGAATTTTTTGGAGCATCATTACTCCAGTCTTCAGTGTCACATGATCCTTCAGAAATAATTCTGATGCTGATTTGATGCTCAAGAAGCATTTCCTATTATCATCAATGTAAAAAACATCCTGCTTATTATTGTTATGGAAATTTAAATAAACTACCATTCAAGTTTGGAGTAATTCCCATTAAAATAATAAAACAGTAATAAATAATAATACTTCTATTCAGCAAGGTTATATTGAACTGATCAAAATTGATAGTAAAGACATTTGCGTTACAAAAGATTTCAAATAAATGCTTTTCTATTTAAAGAATCCTGAAAACATTTTCTACGTTGATAATAAGAACCATTATTAATATTTAAGCATTAATAATAAATAAGCAGGAATTCATTAGTATGATTAGTATGATTTCTGAAGAATCCTGTGACACTGAAGACTGGAGTAGTGATGCTGAAAATTCAGCTTTGTATCACGGGAATAAATTACATTTTGAAATATATTCAAATAAAAAACAGTTATTTTAAATAGTAAAAATATTTTTTACATTTTACAGTTTTTACCGCATTTTTGATCAAATTAAATGCAGATGTAGAGACGTCTTTATGCATCGATAGACAAACTCAGCTCTTACTGGCTGTAGGCACGATGAGCAGGTAAACTTCATCGAGCGTGGCCTCCACAGACTGAGTGTACAGATTCTTCCAAGGAATCTTTAACTCCAAACGACCTAACAAGGACAGAAACATTCACTAAATGAGCTCAAATTAGAATTAACACCATTATAGAGCAGACTGGAAAACAAAATAGTAAAATATACGTTAGCATGAAGCACGCAGTTCAACACTTACCTATGTGTCCCGCTCTGACTTTGAAAGGAATGTCCAGTTGACTCTGTTTCAGAAATAAACGTTTTTGTTATTAGATTTCCCGTACAACTAAATAACATTAAAGTGCATGTCTAACATAAAACATAAAGCAACATACCAAGGCATTTTCTTTTATCTCAAGGTTTCTTAATATGGCATCACCTGCAAAAGAAACATTGACACGACACATGGTGCTGAATAATACCAGTCATTGTCTAAAACAATTCATATATCACTGAGCAAATATTTACCTGTTGTATTAAAGGCTACTTATCAGTAAGTCAATAAGCCACATGGCTTATCATAAAACTATACAGGATGAGGGAAGCTTGAACATCCCTGTTTCTTTTTCCTTGTGTTGTTGACGAATTTAGCAATGCACTACAATTAATGAACACAGTGAGGCTATAGCAATAATTCTCAACCCCCTACTCCACACTTTTTTTTCAAACTGTTTTATTTAAAAAAAAAAAGTGTCTTTTTCCACAAATTTTGTATGTATACAAATTGTGTAATATCCAAGGTACATATTTCCAGTAATTGTGCAGTTAATTCTCATATTGGATTTTCAGAAAGTTTTGGAATATTTGTCCTCTCCCCAAATTTGTCACTACAGAAACACAGTCATAATAATTTAATAAGAAGGGTTATATTGACCTATTAAGCTTTTGCTTACGTCTTCATTGCAAATATATATTTTTTTCTATTTAATTAAAAAGCTTTCAGAGGTAAATCATTAATAATTACAATTTTAACAAAGTGTGATTTATAAGATTTGCTGTATTTTGAATCCAATTATTATTTATTTTTTTTGTAAAAGGCAAAAAGTTGTTCATACTGATTTCAAACTTAAGTATTAGTTTGAATATACACTAAACAAGAAACTATCATAACATCTTAGTTGATAATTTAGTATACTTTATTTGAATTATTGACTTGTTTTGTTTCAACATTATTGTTGAAATTTAGTGGTTAGGGTTTGGGGCAGCTATCTCCCAATTGCAAGTACACACTAAATGATGAATTTATATATATTAGGGGTGGGCATAGATTATTTTTTTTAATCTAGATTAATCTAGATTAAATCTTGGAATTAATCTAGATTAATCTAGATTAAAATGGCTAATTTGAATTCTGCTGAAGGCATTCAGAATATGTGTGCTACCCAAATAATGACTAAACATGTTACGCCGTACTTTTATTTTGACAGGTTGCCGTGAAGTTTCTGTGTATACAGTATGACATGATGCGAGTTTTCTCAAATGAAACGGTATAAGTGACACTCACAGCAGTTTTGGAGATTGAGTTTATCTGTTCATGTGAGATGCAAATGCCAAAAGTTACCGGGAGCGTCACGTGTGTTTCAGTATGCGTGTAGTAAAAGCGCGTCTCCACCATTCATAGTATGAATTTCATACATACAGCTAGGCAAACGGAACATACCGGATTCATATTAAAACGGTCTTTTTGCATTTCAGTTTTCACAGACACTAGTCCATATCGCGATTTGAATTAAGTGACAGACCATATTTGATTTATGAATCCAAAAAACGACGAATTTACGTGGCATTTCGCGCTATAGTAGATTCGGTTTTTATGAATGGAGGACGACGTGATCCCGTCTGTGTTTTGGCGGAGGAGACATAAACGCGCGACCATATTCTATAGTCTTTGGTATACATCCGCGTTAAACTATCAAGGTGAAAGTCATCATAGTTTGCATAGTTTAGACCCAGCTCCCAACCCAATTTTGAGAATAGATTAACGGCGATATTTTTTTTATCGCCCGATAAAAGTCTCACGTTAACGCAGCACGTTAACGCAGCACGTTAACGCCGATAACGGCCCACCACTAATATATATTAACATTAATGATATTTTAAATATTATTATTGTGGGTTTAAACAGATATTAAAAGGATTTTCATAAACATCTAAGCTATGCTTTTTAAATGTGTTTTTGGTTGTGGGACAGCAGTTTGGACCAGTTCTGTATAATGGCCCATATAGTAAAACAATTGAAGTACATAAATTAAATAAAGTTCTTGATGGATACAAAAATATCTTGATTTAGCTTTTTTTTTTTTTTTCCTAATATACTTAATAAATTATAAATTATGTCACTCTGTGGTACCCGGGCCCATGGTTAAGAACCACTGGACTTCAAAATGATTTTCAGCTCCATCTATTGATTTTGAACACAGCCAGAAAATTTCACGATGTTGCTTACATATTACATCATCAAAAATTATTTTTCATATCACATTTAAAATACAAGACATGTTTCTACAGGAGGTGATTTTACTAATCAGACCAACTTAAAATTAAGGACTTCAAAAGGTGATGCAGCAGTGAAATTGTAAAAAAAAAAAAAAAGAGGAATATTTAATTTTAACCTCTTAATTATTTTCAGAATATAGTGTATAATATAAGTGTTTGGTAACACTTTACATTAAAGTTTGCTAAAACTAGTTACCTAAAAATAACACTTTTAAACAATATATTAATTTAGATAGTGTTAGTTTTGTACTAATACATTATTAAAACCAAAAATGTATCTGTTAATACTATTTAAGATACATAATGCTTCCTTTTTCAATAAAGAAAGCTGAATAAATAGGCTTTTAGTGGATGTATGGTTTGTTAGGATAGGACAATATTTGTTCAAAATACAACTATTTAAAAATCTGCAATCTGAGGGTGCAAAAAAATCTAAATATTGAGAAAATCGGCTTCAAAGTTGTCCAAATGAAGTTAACAACGTTTATCATGAATCAAAAATTAGGTTTTGATACATTTACGGTAGAAAAAGTACAAAATATATTCATGGAACATGATCTTTACTTAATATCCTAATGATTTTTGGCATGAAAATGTATAATTTTGACCCATTTAATGTATTCATGGCTATTGCTACAAATATACCCATGCTACTTAGAACTGCTTTTGTGGTCCAGGGTCACATTATATTCTTGTTTTGAAAAAACTTATCATACGTCTCGTATCAATAAACAGTGAAATGCATTTAAACAATAGCTGCATTCAGTGTCTCAAGAGAGAAAGTAAATCACTTTACAGTCTTATAGAGCTAGCAGCTAATCCAAAAGCAAAAACTGTCTCCTGAATCACTTTTATGATAGTTTTTGGTCAATTTTGTAGCTTGACAGCAATTAACTTCCACTGTAAAAAAAAAAAAAGCAGCTGGACGTTGAGCCACATGGGAGTGAACAGATGACATGACTTTAACGTTACATGTGGGGTTGAACTCCGCTAGTCAAGCTAACATACTAATTCAACCTAACAAATGACTACCCAGTGTAGCTCATCAACACATTTTGCTATATTAAATAACCTATTTCGACCCCCAAATTATGCATGTAGTGGGTTAGCTTTGAGTTAAGGCTTACTGTAAACGCATGTTCAAACCTGTACTCAATGTCAAAGCCTGACTCTCAGATTGCAGCGTAAGGTCGAGTTGCAACGTAAGCAACTACATAATCACTAATGTACACAAACACGTGTGTTGGGGCAAATCAAATAGCAAAGAAGCATTAGGATTTGACACCTGGCACGTTTACCTCCCCATATGCCGAGGCTGAGCTGCGAGCTGTCCAGGTTTACCACATAGTCCCCCAGAAACCTGTTCAGGACATCGACCACCACTGACTCAAACACCATCTTCACGTCCTGTTCACACAACCATCAGCATGCTTTCCTTCGTCTGCGGTTCGTGGACCATCCGACAATATAGTTGTGTTTACTGACTGTCCCGTTTCCTGAAATAAACATCACTGGAAGGGCTGGGAGGTACTACGAGCGCTTCACTGCTCCCCTTGTGCGACACTGCCCTCTGCTGCTGAACATCCTGCGCGACACTGACAGAGACGACAAGACCTCCGCAGAACGTCGACGTGGATCACGTGTGCCTTCTGAGCCAATCACGTAACGGTTTGCTGCGTTTTACCCACTGTAGAGAACATTATATAGATTAGTGGATTTACCACTGTGTGCGTAGGTAAATGAAAGTGGTGTACCGTGTATAGGTAATCGCAGCTATCGCAAAATGTGATTAATTTATGTCGTTAAATTAATGTGTCAAGTCAAACTTGCACAGGCAGTGATAAAACTTGTGAAAGACAAACAGCGAAGGTGTATCTGTAAAAGAATAGTTACTTACTACATCATTTTAAACGTTCTAAGTTAAAATGCAAAGTGGAATATCCCTGCTCCCTGCTGAAAAAACAGCATATGCTGGTTAGGTATGTTTTGGTGCTGGGATGCTGGTTTTAGCTAGTTTATGCTGGTCCTTTGCTGGTCAATGCTGGTCCTTTGTTGTTTAATGCTGGTTTATGCTGGTTTTAGCTGGTTTATGCCGGTCATGTTGCTGGTCAAGGACCAGCAAAGGGCCAGCATAACCCAGCAAAGGGCTAGCGTAAACCAGCAAAGGGCCAGCGTAGACCAGCAAAGGACCAGCATAACCCAGCTAAGGGCCAGCATAAACCAGCAAAGGGCCAGCGTAAACCAGCAAAGGGCCAGCATAAACCAGCAAAGGCCAGCATAAACCAGCTAAGGGCCAGCATAAACCAGCAAAGGGCCAGCATAAACCAGCAAAGGCCAGCATAAACCAGCTAAGGGCCAGCATAAACCAGCAAAGGGCCAGCATAAACCAGCAAAGGGCCAGCATAAACCAGCAAAGGCCAGCATAAACCAGCAAAGGGCCAGCATAACCCAGCAAAGGGCCAGCATAAACCAGCAAAGGGCCAGCATAAACCAGCAAAGGACCAGCATAAACCAGCAAAGGGCCAGCATAACCCAGCAAAGGGCTAGCGTAAACCAGCAAAGGGCCAGCGTAGACCAGCAAAGGGCCAGCATAACCCAGCAAAGGGCTAGCGTAAACCAGCAAAGGGCCAGCGTAGACCAGCAAAGGACCAGCATAACCCAGCAAAGGGCCAGCATAACCCAGCAAAGGGCCAGCGTAAACCAGCAAAGGGCCAGCATAACCCAGCAAAGGGCTAGCGTAAACCAGCAAAGGGCCAGCGTAGACCAGCAAAGGACCAGCATAACCCAGCAAAGGGCCAGCGTAAACCAGCAAAGGACCAGCAAAGGGCCAGCGTAAACCAGCAAAGGACCAGCATAACCCAGCAAAGGGCCAGCGTAAACCAGCAAAGGGCCAGCATAAACCAGCAAAGGGCCAGCATAAACCAGCAAAGGCCAGCATAAACCAGCTAAGGGCCAGCATAAACCAGCAAAGGGCCAGCATAACCCAGCAAAGGGCCAGCATAAACCAGCAAAGGGCCAGCATAAACCAGCAAAAGACCAGCATAAACCAGCAAAGGGCCAGCATAACCCAGCAAAGGGCTAGCGTAAACCAGCAAAGGGCCAGCGTAGACCAGCAAAGGGCCAGCATAACCCAGCAAAGGGCTAGCGTAAACCAGCAAAGGGCCAGCGTAGACCAGCAAAGGACCAGCATAACCCAGCAAAGGGCCAGCATAACCCAGCAAAGGGCTAGCGTAAACCAGCAAAGGGCCAGCGTAGACCAGCAAAGGACCAGCATAACCCAGCAAAGGGTCAGCGTAAACCAGCAAAGGACCAGCGTAAACCAGCAAAGGGCCAGCATAACCCAGCAAAGGACTAGCGTAAACCAGCAAAGGGCCAGCGTAGACCAGCAAAGGACCAGCATAACCCAGCAAAGGGCCAGCGTAAACCAGCAAAGGGCCAGCATAAACCAGCAAAGGGCCAGCGTAAACCAGCAAAGGGCCAGCATAACCCAGCAAAGGGCCAGCGTAAACCAGCAAAGGGCCAGCATAAACCAGCTAAGGGCCAGCATAAACCAGCAAAGGGCCAGCATAAACCAGCAAAGGACCAGCATAACCCAGCTAAGGGCCAGCATAAACCAGCTAAGGGCCAGCATAAACCAGCAAAGGAGCAGCATAACCCAGCAAAGGACCAGCATAACCCAGCAAAGGGCCAGTGTAAACCAGCAAAGGGCCAGCATAAACCAGCAAAGGGCCAGCATAAACCAGCAAAGGGCCAGCATAAACCAGCAAAGGCCAGCATAAACCAGCTAAGGGCCAGCATAAACCAGCAAAGGGCCAGCATAAACCAGCAAAGGCCAGCATAAACCAGCTAAGGGCCAGCATAAACCAGCAAAGGGCCAGCATAAACCAGCAAAGGGCCAGCATAAACCAGCAAAGGACCAGCATAAACCAGCAAAGGGCCAGCATAACCCAGCAAAGGGCTAGCGTAAACCAGCAAAGGGCCAGCGTAGACCAGCAAAGGGCCAGCATAACCCAGCAAAGGGCTAGCGTAAACCAGCAAAGGGCCAGCGTAGACCAGCAAAGGACCAGCATAACCCAGCAAAGGGCCAGCATAACCCAGCAAAGGGCTAGCGTGAACCAGCAAAGGGCCAGCGTAGACCAGCAAAGGACCAGCATAACCCAGCAAAGGGTCAGCGTAAACCAGCAAAGGACCAGCGTAAACCAGCAAAGGGCCAGCATAACCCAGCAAAGGGCTAGCGTAAACCAGCAAAGGGCCAGCGTAGACCAGCAAAGGACCAGCATAACCCAGCAAAGGGCCAGCGTAAACCAGCAAAGGACCAGCATAACCCAGCAAAGGGCCAGCGTAAACCAGCAAAGGACCAGCATAACCCAGCAAAGGGCCAGCGTAAACCAGCAAAGGGCCAGCATAAACCAGCAAAGGGCCAGCATAAACCAGCAAAGGCCAGCATAAACCAGCTAAGGGCCAGCATAAACCAGCAAAGGGCTAGCGTAAACCAGCAAAGGGCCAGCGTAGACCAGCAAAGGACCAGCATAACCCAGCAAAGGGCCAGCATAACCCAGCAAAGGGCTAGCGTAAACCAGCAAAGGGCCAGCGTAGACCAGCAAAGGACCAGCATAACCCAGCAAAGGGTCAGCGTAAACCAGCAAAGGACCAGCGTAAACCAGCAAAGGGCCAGCATAACCCAGCAAAGGGCTAGCGTAAACCAGCAAAGGGCCAGTGTAGACCAGCAAAGGACCAGCATAACCCAGCAAAGGGCCAGCGTAAACCAGCAAAGGGCCAGCATAAACCAGCAAAGGGCCAGCGTAAACCAGCAAAGGGCCAGCGTAAACCAGCAAAGGGCCAGCATAACCCAGCAAAGGGCCAGCGTAAACCAGCAAAGGGCCAGCATAAACCAGCTAAGGGCCAGCATAAACCAGCAAAGGGCCAGCATAAACCAGCAAAGGGCCAGCATAAACCAGCAAAGGACCAGCATAACCCAGCAAAGGGCCAGCGTAGACCAGCAAAGGACCAGCATAACCCAGCAAAGGGCCAGCGTAAACCAGCAAAGGGCCAGCATAAACCAGCAAAGGGCCAGCATAAACCAGCAAAGGGCCAGCATAAACCAGCTAAGGGCCAGCATAAATCAGCAAAGGGCCAGCGTAAACCAGCAAAGGGCCAGCATAAACCAGCAAAGGACCAGCATAACCCAGCAAAGGGCCAGCGTAGACCAGCAAAGGGCCAGCATAAACCAGCAAAGGGCCAGCATAAACCAGCTAAGGGCCAGCATAAACCAGCAAAGGGCCAGCATAAACCAGCAAAGGGCCAGCATAAACCAGCAAAGGACCAGCATAACCCAGCAAAGGGCCAGCGTAGACCAGCAAAGGACCAGCATAACCCAGCAAAGGGCCAGCGTAAACCAGCAAAGGGCCAGCATAAACCAGCTAAGGGCCAGCATAAACCAGCAAAGGGCCAGCATAAACCAGCAAAGGGCCAGCATAAACCAGCAAAGGACCAGCATTAACCAGCTAAGGGCCAGCATAAACCAGCAAAGGGCCAGCATAAACCAGCAAAGGGCCAGAATAAACCAGCTAAGGGCCAGCATAAACCAGCAAAGGGCCAGCATAAACCAGCTAAGGGCCAGCATAAACCAGCAAAGGAGCAGCATAACCCAGCAAAGGACCAGCATAACCCAGCAAAGGGCCAGTGTAAACCAGCAAAGGGCCAGCATAAACCAGCAAAGGGCCAGCATAAACCAGCAAAGGGCCAGCATAAACCAGCAAAGGCCAGCATAAACCAGCTAAGGGCCAGCATAAACCAGCAAAGGGCCAGCATAAACCAGCAAAGGCCAGCATAAACCAGCTAAGGGCCAGCATAAACCAGCAAAGGGCCAGCATAAACCAGCAAAGGGCCAGCATAAACCAGCAAAGGACCAGCATAAACCAGCAAAGGGCCAGCATAACCCAGCAAAGGGCTAGCGTAAACCAGCAAAGGGCCAGCGTAGACCAGCAAAGGGCCAGCATAACCCAGCAAAGGGCTAGCGTAAACCAGCAAAGGGCCAGCGTAGACCAGCAAAGGACCAGCATAACCCAGCAAAGGGCCAGCATAACCCAGCAAAGGGCTAGCGTGAACCAGCAAAGGGCCAGCGTAGACCAGCAAAGGACCAGCATAACCCAGCAAAGGGTCAGCGTAAACCAGCAAAGGACCAGCGTAAACCAGCAAAGGGCCAGCATAACCCAGCAAAGGGCTAGCGTAAACCAGCAAAGGGCCAGCGTAGACCAGCAAAGGACCAGCATAACCCAGCAAAGGGCCAGCGTAAACCAGCAAAGGACCAGCATAACCCAGCAAAGGGCCAGCGTAAACCAGCAAAGGACCAGCATAACCCAGCAAAGGGCCAGCGTAAACCAGCAAAGGGCCAGCATAAACCAGCAAAGGGCCAGCATAAACCAGCAAAGGCCAGCATAAACCAGCTAAGGGCCAGCATAAACCAGCAAAGGGCTAGCGTAAACCAGCAAAGGGCCAGCGTAGACCAGCAAAGGACCAGCATAACCCAGCAAAGGGCCAGCATAACCCAGCAAAGGGCTAGCGTAAACCAGCAAAGGGCCAGCGTAGACCAGCAAAGGACCAGCATAACCCAGCAAAGGGTCAGCGTAAACCAGCAAAGGACCAGCGTAAACCAGCAAAGGGCCAGCATAACCCAGCAAAGGGCTAGCGTAAACCAGCAAAGGGCCAGTGTAGACCAGCAAAGGACCAGCATAACCCAGCAAAGGGCCAGCGTAAACCAGCAAAGGGCCAGCATAAACCAGCAAAGGGCCAGCGTAAACCAGCAAAGGGCCAGCGTAAACCAGCAAAGGGCCAGCATAACCCAGCAAAGGGCCAGCGTAAACCAGCAAAGGGCCAGCATAAACCAGCTAAGGGCCAGCATAAACCAGCAAAGGGCCAGCATAAACCAGCAAAGGGCCAGCATAAACCAGCAAAGGACCAGCATAACCCAGCAAAGGGCCAGCGTAGACCAGCAAAGGACCAGCATAACCCAGCAAAGGGCCAGCGTAAACCAGCAAAGGGCCAGCATAAACCAGCAAAGGGCCAGCATAAACCAGCAAAGGGCCAGCATAAACCAGCTAAGGGCCAGCATAAATCAGCAAAGGGCCAGCGTAAACCAGCAAAGGGCCAGCATAAACCAGCAAAGGACCAGCATAACCCAGCAAAGGGCCAGCGTAGACCAGCAAAGGGCCAGCATAAACCAGCAAAGGGCCAGCATAAACCAGCTAAGGGCCAGCATAAACCAGCAAAGGGCCAGCATAAACCAGCAAAGGGCCAGCATAAACCAGCAAAGGACCAGCATAACCCAGCAAAGGGCCAGCGTAGACCAGCAAAGGACCAGCATAACCCAGCAAAGGGCCAGCGTAAACCAGCAAAGGGCCAGCATAAACCAGCTAAGGGCCAGCATAAACCAGCAAAGGGCCAGCATAAACCAGCAAAGGGCCAGCATAAACCAGCAAAGGACCAGCATTAACCAGCTAAGGGCCAGCATAAACCAGCAAAGGGCCAGCATAAACCAGCAAAGGGCCAGAATAAACCAGCTAAGGGCCAGCATAAACCAGCAAAGGGCCAGCATAAACCAGCAAAGGGCCAGCATAAACCAGCAAAGGGCCAGCATAAACCAGCAAAGGACCCGCATAACTCAGCAAAGGGCCAGCGTAGACCAGCAAAGGACCAGCATAGCCCAGCAAAGGGCCAGCGTATACCAGCAAAGGACCAGCATAACCCAGCAAAGGGCCAGCATAAACCAGCTAAGGGCCAGCATAAATCAGCAAAGGGCCAGCGTAAACCAGCAAAGGGCCAGCATAAACCAGCAAAGGACCAGCATAACCCAGCAAAGGGCCAGCGTAGACCAGCAAAGGGCCAGCATAAACCAGCAAAGGGCCAGCATAAACCAGCAAAGGGCCAGCATAAACCAGCAAAGGGCCAGCATAAACCAGCAAAGGGCCAGCATAAACCAGCAAAGGACCAGCATAACCCAGCAAAGGGCCAGCGTAGACCAGCAAAGGACCAGCATAACCCAGCAAAGGGCCAGCGTAAACCAGCAAAGGGCCAGCATAAACCAGCTAAGGGCCAGCATAAACCAGCAAAGGGCCAGCATAAACCAGCAAAGGGCCAGCATAAACCAGCAAAGGACCAGCATTAACCAGCTAAGGGCCAGCATAAACCAGCAAAGGGCCAGCATAAACCAGCAAAGGGCCAGAATAAACCAGCTAAGGGCCAGCATAAACCAGCAAAGGGCCAGCATAAACCAGCAAAGGGCCAGCATAAACCAGCAAAGGGCCAGCATAAACCAGCAAAGGACCCGCATAACTCAGCAAAGGGCCAGCGTAGACCAGCAAAGGACCAGCATAACCCAGCAAAGGGCCAGCGTATACCAGCAAAGGACCAGCATAACCCAGCAAAGGGCCAGCGTAAACCAGCAAAGGGCCAGCATAAACCAGCAAAGGGCCAGCATAAACCAGCAAAGGGCCAGCGTAAACCAGCAAAGGGCCAGCGTAAACCAGCAAAGGGCCAGCATAAACCAGCAAAGGGCCAGCGTAAACCAGCAAAGGGCCAGCATAAACCAGCAAAGGGCCAGCATAAACCAGCAAAGGGCCAGCATAAACCAGCAAAGGACCCGCATAACCCAGCAAAGGGCCAGCGTAGACCAGCAAAGGACCAGCATAACCCAGCAAAGGGCCAGCGTAAACCAGCAAAGGGCCAGCATAAACCAGCAAAGGGCGAGCATAAACCAGCAAAGGGCCAGCATAAACCAGCAAAGGACCCGCATAACCCAGCAAAGGGCCAGCGTAGACCAGCAAAGGACCAGCATAACCCAGCAAAGGACCCGCATAACCCAGCAAAGGGCCAGCGTAGACCAGCAAAGGACCAGCATAACCCAGCAAAGGGCCAGCATAAACCAGCAAAGGGCCAGCATAAACCAGCAAAGGGCGAGCATAAACCAGCAAAGGGCCAGCATAAACCAGCAAAGGACCCGCATAACCCAGCAAAGGGCCAGCGTAGACCAGCAAAGGACCATCATAACCCAGCAAAGGACCCGCATAACCCAGCAAAGGGCCAGCGTAGACCAGCAAAGGACCAGCATAACCCAGCAAAGGGCCAGCGTAAACCAGCAAAGGGCCAGCATAAACCAGCAAAGGGCCAGCATAAACCAGCTAAAAACCAGCATCCTAGCACCAAAACATACCAACATATGCTGTTTTTTTCAAGGCGAGCATTTGAGATTAAAAAGTATATACGTTGTAAATGTTTTTAGAGAATAACCCCCCAAAAATGTTTTTGCTAGAAAAGACTCTTCTTCCTCAGCTGGGATCATTTAGAGCCCTTTGAAGCTGCATTTAAACTGCATTTTTGAAGTTCAAACTCGGGGGCACCATAGAAGTCCACTATATGGAGAGAAATCCTGAAATGTTTGCCTCAAAAAACACTATTTCTTTACGACTGAAGAAAGAAAGACATGAACATCTTGGATGACAAGGGGTGAGTACATTATTTGTAATTTTTTGTTCTGAAAGTGAGCTACTCCTTTAAAGGATTTTTCTCCATATAGTGGACTTCTATGGTGCCCCCGAGTTTGAACTTCCAAAATGCAGTTTAAAAGCAGCTTCAAAGGGCTCTAAATGATCTCAGCTGAGGAAGAAGGGTCTTATCTAGTGAAACGATCGGTTATTTTCTAAAAACATTTACAATTGATATACTTTTTAATCTCTAAACAGAGTACACACAGAGCTAGACAAGCACATTTGAGGTTAAAAAGTATATAAATTGAAATTTTGTTTTAGAAAATAACCGATCATTTTGCTAGATAAGACCCTTCTTTTCTTCGGCTGTGATCGTTTAAAGCCATTTGAAGCTGCATTTTGGTATGGGTTCAAACTCGGGGGCACCATAGAAGTCCATTATATGGAGAGAAATCCTGAAATGTTTTCCTCAAAAAACATAATTTCCTTACAACAGTAGAAAGATGGCAAGGGGGTGAGTACATTATCTGTAAATTTTAGTTTTGAAAGTGAACTACTCGTTTAACAGTTTGGTCAGTTACCTGGATACACGGCCATATTGGCGATACTTGGATGTAAACAACAGCATTGATTGCATGGTTAATATACTACTGAATATGTTGTTCTGCTAATTTATGCTGTCTAAATCATGGGGGAAAACGTGTACGATGTTAAAATTTTATAGAGAAGGACTTAGCAGAAAAGGGCACAGTATTTTGACAAACTAAAGTTATTTGGTGGTAAAGCTATGTACAAGCAGTATTAATTCCTTAGACCTTGATTTGTTGTAACTTTTAGCTTTTAGCATTTTGGGCCTGTCATGATCGGGGCTGTGGGTTTTCCCTCAGCCACCTGAGGTCGCTGTTTGCACTGCACTCTGATTCATCACGTCTGTTTTGTCATTAACACTGATTCACACACAGCTGTTCACTATCTGGACTCTGTATAAGAACACTCACTCTTCATTCCGTTTTCAGGTCTGCATTGTCTTGTGTCTTTGATGTACTTTTGTGTTCCTGATATCCCTGGTTTTTGATCTTGTTCTTGGTTTTGTTATTTTGTGTTTTAGTTATTAGTTTTGTGCCGTGTTGGCCTTTTGTCTTGGTTTGTTTATTTGTTTTATTAAAACACCTTTCTCCCTGCATTTGGACCCAGACCCTTATTCCTAACGTGACAGGGCCACTGTGCCAAGAGTGTGTTTGCAATATGTAATTTAGTAAATATGGCAGTGTTTTAGAACCATCATTTTTTTAAAGAAAGTCAAAATGAAGATATTAGTTGTGTTATATTGCATGAATAAACTTAAGTATTTAGAAAATTCAACCCTCTCCAAAACAGGTCTATGGCAATTAACTGAGTTATGAAAATATTAAAACAATGTTGGCAAAGTTATATTGTTAGCGTTTCTAAGATCAATGTTATGTTACATATTTTGTGATAAAATTGACACAATTTAAAGGCTACGATTTGTGTTATATTAATGTATAATCAGTGGTGTCAAAAGTATTCACATTCATTACTCAAGTAGAAGTATAGATACTAAGATTTAAAAAGACTTTTGTAGAAGTTGAAGTATCAACTCAAGCTTTTTACTCAAGTAAAAGTATAAAAGTACTGGTTTCAAAACTACTTAAAGTAAAAAAGTAAAAGTAATGTAAGGGGAAAAAATGCCATTAAGGACCAAAGCTTAGGCCGCACCACAGGGGCCTATTGTGCACTACCCCACCTCCCCAAAAAACATTTCTAAAGGCCATAGTGACTATGTTATATTAAAATGTTAATGTTGAAAAATTTGGAATGCACTAGGCTACTTGTTTTAGCTGCATATTTGCCCATCGAAAATAAACGCATTTTATTACAATGCAAATAGGCTACATTAAATGAAATTACATTACATTAAATGCTACTGAGCATTAACGTGTTTCATGGAGCGGAAGATATGATGATTAGTTGCTGCCTATAAGTATTGTTATCGCAACATTGTCAATCGCGTTGTCAATCGCAAACTATTATTTATTCAAACGTCGTTCTATCAAACTACCTACTATAGCTTCATTTGCAGAGGATGAAGAGAAAGCACCCGTTTGATAAATAAGCAAGTAGTCGAGAAATAATAACTTGTAAGAAATCATCTTTTTTGAGTAATGACCCGAACACTGGCTAAATCCTTGCTGGAGTGCAGGGCCTTTATTTAAAGTAAATAAATGAATGAATAAAACAGGACAGAATCAAATAATGTTAGATACTGAATTCAAATGCGACTTTTATTAATAATTAATAAAATTAATAATGCATTTTTGTCATATAAAAATGCATGCAGTAAAGCATTGATTTTGAGCTAGAATGCAGGACTTTTATTGCTAAGAAATTCTGTAAAAATTACTTACTTTTGTAGAACACAAAAGATATTTTGTAGAATGTAACCAAACATATTTGTTTACCCTTGATTTCTACTCTATAGACACAATTTTTGAATTTCTCAAAGTATCTTCCTTTATGTTCCACAGAAGAAAGAAGTTCATACAGGATTGAAATTACATGATGTTGAGTAAATAATGAAAATTTTTATTTTTGGGTGAACTGTCCCTTTAAGAACTTTAATATGTATAGTAAACACCTCATTTATATAAGGCACTGATATTTATCTTTAATCAGGCTCTTACTGAATTAACATTTTACTCCAATTAAAATGAATTACAACTTAATATTTAAAAAGAAAGAAATTATTGCTTAAAATCCAGATATTAACTGACTAGTATTAGTAAGATGTCGTCACAAGAATAAATTACAATGGTTATGTTTTTTTTAATACTTCATAATAATAAACTATGAAATTTTTAATAAAAAAATGACAGTAATTATGTATTGACGTTTATCACTTTACCTCCTCATGCAGCTGTTTTCAGCAGCCCAGCAGAACCTACAGAACCTGTTCTGATGTTCTCATATCACAAAACTGCCAAACACAATTCTGTGTTAAATCTAAATGCGTCAAGCAACTTGAACTAGCGCTATTTATCACTTTGCATCGCGCTGTGCGGGTGACTGATTCCGCCACGTCACACTTTTGGACTATTTGCAGTTTCGAATGTCATTTAAAATAGCGCATAATGTGCGGGAGGTCTGCCTCTCTTCGGCGATCGGCCCACCGGGAATGTCCCGGTTCTCCCCGATGGCCAGGAGTGTGACGTGATTTGTGTCATGTCACGTGCAGGTGTGATGGATCATGTACAAACCAATAGGGTGTCGGAATGGTATATGTTTATACTTCTCATCCAACCACAACCAAATTCACTCTATGTGGATGGCGCAATTTATCTGGATAGTTTTTTTTTTTTTGAACGATGACATGAATGAAAACTAGCCGAAAAGAAATAGGAGTAACGAGTCTATTTTTAAAATGTAAGGAGTAGAAAGTACAGATAATTGCGTGAAAATGTAAGGAGTAGAAGTAAAAAGTCGTCTGAAAAATAATTACTCCAGTAAAGTATAGATACTCAAAATTTCTACTTAAGTAAGGTAACGAAGTATTTGTACTTCGTTACTTGACACCTCTGTGTATAATATGCGTGCTAAATTATGAATAGACTTGAAAATGTTAAATATTATTTCCAAGCATTTATCCACTTTATTTTTCCTGTAAGAGTGGGTGCGGCCATTTTTACATTTAATGTGTCTGGCTTCTAGTCTCATTCGCGTCCAGCTATTTTTATCTGTACAGATAGTCTTGCTGCTTGATATTGCAAACTGGTGTGTCTTACCATATTATTTTAATGTATTATCTTAATTATAAACAAAAGTTTGTAGTGCACAGTTTTACCGTTTACTGCACTTTGATATTTCCCTACGGTGGTTTATGAACCGGAAGTCTGACACATTACCAGAAAACAGATTATTTCCACATTGAAAAAACAAGGTGGATAGCATCAATAAAACAGCTTGTGAATAGTCATTTGATTTACCTCAGAAAAGACAACAATAAGAAGCACTGGAGCCCACATTAACCTTAAACTTTTTGGGGGTGTAGCCTACAAATGTTTTTGCATATGGCCTCAGGACTTGCTATGCCACTGATTTCCATATTTGTTTTTGAATTCTGTCTACTATATTTTCAAGTTTAGAAAAACATGCACTGAAGTCTTAGGATGCTGCATTACTTCTTGCTGGATTTAAATCATGAGTTTAAAGTATTTAAAATCAAAACAACAACACAAGAATCATTCAGTTTCAGCTCTGCGTTTATTGCATTTCATTGAATATCATTTAATGTATTTTGAACTCCTTGGTAATTAGTTTTCCTCATTACTTTGAATATGTATTTGATTTCTGTCTACTCATAAATATGGTTTATAGCAGGTGTTAACAGTGATTAACAAGCATTACTAAGAAAGGATGGGGTCGGGTGGGGTTGCTATAAACCATTAAAGCTCATTTGGTTCTAGAGAATAACCACCCCATCCTCCTGTTGGTAATCACCGTGTTACACCCCCCACCACACAAACACACTACACCACACCGGTCATTTACGACTTTACACGGCCCCCTGCAGGCCTACAACCACCACAGACCGGCAGGGGGGGCAACTAGACCGACTTCACCTGCTTTTATACCACAGAGGGCAGGTAAAGTATCACGGTGTTACTACAGAGAAATGTGTCAAAAATCCCGCGAGGAGAACAGGAACAACGATTTAGAATTTAGAACCCTTCTTCTTTATGACGTCATATTGAATCGTCTCGGAAGGCCGTTTTTTAAATAAATATGTAATGTCTTCAATTTAACACAGTCGCTGCTTACATATTAGGCCATAAATACCAACATAACTAACAAGAAGAGGATCATATTTAGCTATAAGAATATATATGGTGGGAGTTTGTTTTCATTATAATTAATAAATTCCTTTTTTGTGAAACTCACATTAAAATTGTTTTCTTTTTTTAAGTTTTACGTTTTTTCCACATTTGTTTTGATACTTTTCGAATGCATTTTATGCCTAATGTAGTTTTTATTCTTCTAGTCTTCACATTTTCAAACAACTACATATAAATTACGATCTCAACAAAGGATAAACAATTTATTTTTTTTCAAATTATTGGGTGGCTATAATGAATAGACTTGAAAACGTTAAATATGATTTCCAAGCATTTATACCATAAGTAAAACAACTTGTGAATAGTCATGTAATGTGTTTTACCTCAGAAAAGACAACAATGAAGAGCCCACATTAACCTAGTGTTTTCACAGTAGCGTCATCAATCACTATATTGGTGGCACTGAATGTAAACAGTGCCACTGAACTGAATGAAGCTTGCATGTTTTGCTGATTATTTTTGCTTAAAATGCTCAATAATTGACATGTTTGGGCTGTACTAATCGGTCAGACTGGAAAAAAACATCTGGAGTACTATAGATTTCCACTTCAGAAGACGTCAATTAATGGACTGGAGTGGTGTGGATTACTTGTGGATTGTTGTGATGTTTTGATCAGGTGTTTGGATTCTCATTCTGACGGCACCCATTCACTGCAGAGGATCCATTGGTGAGCAAATGATGTAATGCTATAATCGTCCAAATTTATGAAGAAACAAACTCATATACATCTTGAATGTCTTTGGGGGTAGGTACATTTTTAGCTAATTTAATTTTTTGTGTGAATCATTCCTTTACTGTACATTTAATATGTTTACAGTCAAGAGGAAGTAAAAACGTGTTGGGTGCAGACAAATAAAAAATGTATGATTACTGTGATTAATTTAACATTATGATTTTTGATGACTTGTATTCTCTATTGTCAAGTCACATTTATTTATATAGTCCTTTATACAGTACAGATAAGAAGAAAAATAACAGTGTTAATGTTGCAAAATTCACTACTTATGAAACAAATTCAGTTTCAACTGTAATGCAGCTCTGCAGGAGATACAGTCAAGCCCAAAATTATTCATACCCCTGGCAAATTCTGACTTACTTTGTTCAACCAGCAAGTTTTTTTTTGACCGGAAATGACACAGGCTTCTCCCAAAAAATAATAAAGACAACTTACAAGAGGCATCATTGTGGAAAAAAAAAAAATATTTCTCAGCTTTTATTTACATTTGAACAAAAAGAGGCACGTCCAAAATTATTCATACCCTTTGCAAACTGTCACAGTCTATGGGAAAATCCAAAGTTCTATACCATTCCAAATAGTCCAAGCTGTTCTAAAGCATCCTAATTACCCTGATTCATTAGGAACAGCAGTTTTAATCAACTCAACAGGTGAAAAACAGAAGCTCTCTGATGTTGGTTTGTGGACAGTCGTGGCTAAGACAAAGGAGCTCACTGAAGACCTGCGGCTGCACATTGTGGCTGCTCACAAGTCAGGAAAGGGCTATAAGACCATATCTAAATGTTTTGAAGTTCCAGTGGCTACAGTGCAAAGTATTATTAAAAAATACAAGACACTGTGAAAAATCTCAGAGGACGTGGTCGGAAGCCAAAAGTGACACCAGTGCTGGCCAGGAGGATAGTGAGAGAGGTAAAAAAGACTCCAAGGATCACCACCAAGACCATCCTGATGAATCTGGGCTCTGCTGGTGGCAACATCTCAAGGTACAACATCTCTTCATCCACAGACGCAGACCAAGGAGGACACCGCTTCTCCAGATAAGGCACACAAAAGCCCGCTTGGCCTTTGCAAATGCTCATCTGGACAAAGAAGAAGACTTCTGGTCTTCTGTTTTATGGTCAGATGAACCAAAAGTTGAATTGTTTGGCCACAATGATGTAGCCTTCATTTGGCGTAAAAAAGGAGAAGCCTTCAACCCTAAGAACACCATCCCCGCTGTCAAACATGGTGGTGGGAACCTAATGTTTTGGGGGTGTTTTTTTTCAGCTGGTGGACTTTTGAATTTAATCACAGTAAACGGCACCATGAAAAAGGAGCAATACATCATGAAATTCAAATTCTCAACAACAACATCAGGCAGTCTGCAGAGAAACTTGGCCTTGACCACCAGTGGACATTTCAGCACGACAACGACCCAAAACACACAGGAAAAGTGGTGAAGAAATGATTAGCAGACAAAAACATTAACATTTTGCAGTGGCCCAGCCAGAGTCCTGACTTAAATCCAGTTGAGAATCTGTGGAGGGAGCTAAAGTTCAGGGTGATGGCAAGGAGTTGGAGCTCATCGCTAAAGCTGAATGGCCAAAAATACCAGTGGAGACATGCAAAAAGCTGGTCAGCAATTATAGGAAGTGTTTGATTGCTGTAATAGCCAATAAAGGCTTTTCTATTGATTATTGAGAAGGGTATGAATAATTTTGGACATGCCACTTTTTGTTCAAATGTAAATAAAAGATGAGTAATATTTTTATTTTTTTTCACAATGATGCCTCTTGTACATTGTCTTATTATCTTTTGGAAGAAGCCTGTGTCATTTCCGGTCAAAAAAAAAAAAAAAAAACTTGCTGGTTGAATAAAAGTAAATTTAAATCAGGATTTGCCAGGGGTATGAATAATTTCGGGCTTGACTGTAAGTGTCATTATTCAGCTCAATTTAGTTCTACGTTAATTCAGTTTATTAACAGAATCAGTGTTGCAAAGTTAGTGTTATTTTCCAGTTCAAATGTTCCACTGTAAGAAAAAAGGATCAGTAGAAAAAGTGCAATATGTAATTTAAACTATGGGTAATCAATCACTACAGAAATTTCCTTCCTATTACCGCAATACATTAGGCCCTATTTTTACAGACTTTTCTTAGAGTCTCCATCTGTTCGTTTAGTTTAAGTAGCATGATTGTGTCATTTTAATAAAAGAAAGTAAAACAGAAACCAAGATGAAAAGAAAGTTGAATGATGGATTAATTGGTTGACTGTGTGATTCATTCATATATTTTTAGCTACTAATTCTTTCATAGGCAAGTAATATTATTCAGAAGCATCTGGACTATAATTATCTGAAGCTTACTCACTTATCTGAAGTCTGCTGCATCTTAATCACGGATCTAAATAAAAGTTACTGTATATAATGATTTAAGTGAATGAAAAATCTGAAACTGAATGAAACCTGTAAGTTTTGCAAGTATTGAACATAATACCTCAACCTGTCTTTTCTTTGAAATATGTGACCACAAAAAACAAATCGGCAATAGACGAAAATACACTGTATGGGTCAAAATGATCTATTTTTTGTTTTATGCCTCAAATCAAGGGATATTAAATAAAGGTCATGTTTCATGAAGATATTTTGTACATTTTCTACCATAAATATATCAAAACTTAATTTTAGATTGCTTTTGCTTCATTTATACAACTTTAAAGGCAATTTTCTCAGTATTTAGTTGTATCTTGGTCAAATATGTCCTACAAAACCATACATCAATGGAAAGCGGTATTCAGATTTCAGATTATGTATAAATATCAATTTTAAAAAATTGACTCTGACTGGTTTTGTGATCCAGGGACACATATGCTTCTTTCTCATGTAAAAATGTTTGCAGTTTTAGAATTAGAGAGGTCATAAACATAATTGACTTTTTTGTGTTTGTTTTAGAGTGTACATGTAAAGAAATGATAAGAGAACGCTCTCAATCTGACGGCACCCATTCACTGCAGAGGATTCACTGGTGAGCAAGTGACGCAATGCTGCATTTCTCCAAATCTGTTCTGATGAAGAAACAAACTCATCTACATCTTGGATGGCCTGAAGGTGAGTAAATCATCAGCAGATGTTTACTTCTGGGTGACATATTTTTTTAAGTTAACTCAGGGAATAGTAAAATGATAAATAAATGTAGGAAATGACACATTTGAAATCCTTCCGTTGACTACTTTTATACTTAAATGTAATAAAATATAATTAAGAAGGTCATGTTTTATCACATCTATTAAACTGAAATGTATAAAGTGCTTAAAATATTTTCCCGGCAGACACACATAATCGAAAAAGAAACATGCCACACACAAAACTGCTTTCAAAATGTTCTTTTTTTCTTTCTTTTTTTTCAGTGTGAAAACATTGACTAAAACACTGCAGGTAGTAACAATGGCAACCAGGTTACAGTGAACAAACACAAAAACTTGAAATACAAAAAGAAAGCCACTTGTGTTTTCACTGGCAGCCCATTTCTGTGTCCAGGAACCGTGGTAGTGTTCGCTTAAAATCTCATGAGACAGTCAATGATTTGTGCACACATATTCTAGAATGAACAAGACATCGGTCACTACTACTGATGACTGTAAAACACATTCACACACTCATACACACACACACCCACACACACACACTGTGATAAAGTTCTTTGGGCCCAGTGCACTGTGCAGTTGCTGTTGTGTTCAGTGCTGGAATGATGTAAATCCTGTTTCCTCCATCTCAGCTGGTCTGATGTAGAGAATTTACAATACAGATATTCAGTTTATAATCCTAAAACCCAGAAGATGGGAGAGTTTCTCACAGGAGTTTGTTGGCTTTTAGTGGTCTTTACATTTAATTTTGGCACAGTTTGTTGTACAACACAAATACACACGTTCTTACCTCAAATGAGAATTTAAAACCGTTGTGTGCTTTAAACATTCGCTACAGAAAGTGTAAACTCGCATTCTTGTGGTAGTTCTTACTGTTTGTAGCAACTTGAGTTTCTAAAGCACTCAAGGGTTTCCTCATTTAAATGATTCATAAATCTTGAATTAGTGTTTCCCACAGACCTTGTTTTTACTCAACAATTAAAAACCCCTTATAAATTCCTGAGGGAACCTGTGGTGATTTAGCCTTCTGGGTTAGCATACAAACCGACATTATGACTCAACAGCTCAGTTAGCTTTCAGCTTAAAGCCTTAGCCTAGAAGTTTCATCAGTCAGTCGATGGTTTCCCTTAATGTTTTATCGAGAAAACATGCCAGTTGAGTTCACCAGTCTCACAATACAGTGAGAGTCTCAGTCAGGTCTGTAAAAAAGACTCCAGAGAGAGTTTTTGAAGTCTGATGTCAGTCTTCTCCAGAGGTTTCTGAGTGCTACACCAGCTCATCCAGGAGTGTGCCTATGCTCTGGTGCTGCTCGGAGGAACCAGCCAGGGGTTTATTACACATGGGGCAGACGCAGCGCACCTCCAGCCACTTCACCACACACCTGCAAACACATGTGCTGTGTTAAATCTGCCTTTTTTTCATTCTTTCATTTAAGTTGATGTAGTTGAAGTGTATGCACAGTTGAGGTCAAAAGTTTACATCCCCCTTTTAGAATCTGCAAAATGTTCATTATTTAACCAAATACCACGGAAATGCATGTTATTGTTTATTTAGTACTTACCTGAATAAGATATTTCACAATAAAATACATTTACATGTAGTCCACAAGAGAAAATAATAGCTGAATTTATAAAAAATGACCCTGTTCAAAAGTTTACATACACTTTATTGATAACACTGTGTTGTTACCTGAATGATCCACAGCTTTTTTTTTTGTTTAGTGGTAGTTGTTCATGAGTCTCTTGTTTGTCCTGAACAGTTAAACTGCCTGCTGTTCTTCAGAAAAATCCTTCAGGTCCCACAAATTCTTTGGTTTTTCAGCAATTTTGTGTATTTGAAACATTTCCAACAATAACTGTATGATTTTGAGATCCATCTTTTCACACTGAGGACAACTGAGGGACTCATATGCAACTATTACAGAAGGTTCAAACACTCACTGATGCTTCAGAAGGAAACGTGCTGCAGTAAGAGCCGGGGATGAAAACTTTTAAACAGAATGGAGATGTGTAAATTTTTCCTATTTTGCCCAAATATCATATTTTTTTCATTTAGTACTGTGTTTCAGAAGCTACAGAAGATACTTACATGTTTCCCAGAAGACAAAAAAGTTTCAAATTAAAAAAAGCTTTCACCCCCCTTAGCTCTTAATGTATGATTTTTCCTTCTGGAGCATCAGTGAGTGTTTGAACCTTCTGCGATAGTTGTATTTCAGTCTCTCAGTTGTCCTCCGTGTGAAAAAATGGATCTCAAAATCATACCGTCATTGTTGGAATGGGTTCAAATAGGCTACACAAAAAATGCTGAAAAACCAAAGAATTTGTGGGACCTGAAGGATTTTTCTGAAGAACAGCGGGCAGTTTAACTGTTCACGACAAACAAGCAACTATTGAACAACTAAACAAAAAAAAAACTTTTGATCATTGTTAACAAGTTAACAACACAGAATTAAAAATCAAGTGTATGTAAACTTTTGAATAGGGTCTTTTTTTTAATAAATTCAACTATTATTTTCCCTTATGGACTATATGTAAACGTGTTTTATGTGAAGTATCTTGTTCAGGTCAATACTAAATAAACAATTACATGCATTGTGTATGATCCCTCTTATTTTGGGAAAATAATAATTAATAATGAACATTTTTGCAGATTCTGAAAGGAGGATGTAAACTTTTGACCTCAACTGTATGTTTCACAAGAGATCTGCTAGACTGTAGTTTACTTCACAGTCAGCATGTTCATCATCTTTAACCTTGCATTAGAGGGGCAAAATGCTCTCTCTCTCTATTGGTAGCTACATATAGGAGCATATGATTTGCAAATATTTTATTGCAAATAGTTTTAAAAGTGACATCCCTGCTGAAATAAACTGCTAAAACCAGCCTAGGCTGGTTGGCTGGTTTAAGCTGGTCACCAGGCTAGTGTTAGAGGGGTTTTGGCCACTTTCTGACCACCAGCTAAAACCAGCGTGACCAGGCTGGGAGACAAGCTAAACCCAGCTACTTTCAGCTTAAAACAGCTAAGCTGTTTAGCTGTTTTTTCAGCAGGGATATCATGAAAATTGGACTTATGTTTAGATGCTATAATTGGACCCAGAAACGTGGAAAATGACAGCCCAGTAGCTTTGTTTTGGTAAGTCTTTCTCTGCAGGCTTGGGGAGAAAACGAGTGTGTCAGATTTTGCTTCATCATGACATATAAAGGGTATCTTATTATAATAGTGCCGCCCCTTAGTCTGCACATTTCCACACACGGCACCGCAATATTGTTTTTGCAAGAGACAACGGTGTGCCAGTTCTCAAGCAATGCCAAAAGATTGAGCAAAGCATGCTAACTGTTCTGTCTTTGGCTGCACTGTTAAGCACAGACAACTATTCAGAGTCCCAGCCTCAGAGGAGACAAGAAAGCGGTGGATTTATTGATTTATTTACAGTAAATTACGCTGCTGCCACACAGATCTAATATAAACATGCCTTTTCTTTCCCAGGGGTTTACCTTCACAGACATAACTAACTGTTTTTGTAACTCTTGTGTGTTTTTAACACAAACTTGTGTGTATTTTGTAGTTTAAGCGCAATAAGACATGAAAGAGAACTTAGTTTAGTACTCACATGCCGTGTGACAGACGCTTTTCTGTGCTTTTCTTAAATTGATATGGCTTTAAAATGCATGAATTCAGCATGATAGAAACTGTTGTTTTTTGGCAGAGGTATGAGCTGTAAAGGCACAGCTCTATTCTGGAAAAGGGGGTGGGGAGCAGCAGCTTATTTGCATTTAAAGAGCCATGCACGAAAACAGCATGTTTTTTGCTTCCACTCAAAATAGGCATTTTCAAAACGATATATTAAATGATCTATGGGGGTATTTTGAGCTGAAACTTCACGGACACATTCTGAGGACACCTGAGACTTACATTACATATTGTAAAAAGGAAATATCTAAAAATGGCATCATTACAAAAAGGGCCTAAATACAAAGGGAAACTGAGAATGTTAAAGAAACAAAGACCAGTGTATATGTAAACATGAAGTATGGAGTCTCCTGTCGTTCACAGAGCTGCTAACAATAGCAGGATGCTGGTGCTGGTGCTGCTGTTGCTTTATGAACACCAGCTGTTAGACTCCAGCTTATTACTCACCTCCTGTGAAAGGCATGTTGGCATGGCAACACTCCCAGCTCATCTTTCACCTTAAAGTCCTCCAAGCACACGGCACACGTCTGCTGTGGAGGGACGTCACATGCACCGCGGGGGTGTGGGGACACAAATAACAATGAGGAAAAGTGAAAAAGAAAGAGTGGAAATAACTCTTGAAAGCTTTTGAGAGTATAACAGCAAAATAAAAAACACATTTGATCATGGGTTTCAGAAGGACATCAGTTAAGGATGAGATTTACTTGCTTATTGGAGTTTATTGGAGTATTGACAGGGCAGTTTCTTACCCCATGAAGATTCAGCTTCTTCGGGTCTCCTTTTAAAATCACCTGTTATTTACACATATGCTGACAGTTAGTACAAATAGCCTTGATTAACATTATATGTGACCCCTTGACCACAAAATCAGTCATACGGGTCAATTTTTGGAAACTGAGATTTATACATAATCTGCAAGCTGATTAAATAAGCTTTTTTGTTGATGTATAGGGCAACTATTTGAAAATCGGAGGGTGCAAAAACACCGAAATATTGAGAAAATAAACAACCTTTAAAGTTGTCTAAATAAAGTTCTTAGCAATGCATATTACTAATTAAAAATTAAGTTTTGATATATTTACATATATTTGACCCATACAATGTATTTTTGGCTATTTCTACAAATATACCTGTGCTACTTAAGACTGGTTTTGTGGTTCAGGGTCACAAATGATCAAATCTAGGAGATGACCTCTTTAAAGCATATCCGCTTACTCTTTCTTACCTCTCTGTATCCAAAGCGTTCACTCTGGGCTTGATGTCTCAATTTACTATTGATGTCAAAAGAAAAGAAAAAGCACACAGTTACTGAAAAAAGAAGAGAAATGCAAAACTTCAATCAATAGTTTTGAATACTAGTGTTTACATGGTGAGAATGATGTTTAGAAAATGGCACATGCTCGATTGTGTTTAGAGTTTTAAAGTAGAGGTTTGCAGATTTGCAGTTTATAAAACACTGGAACACTATTTGAAAATGAATATTAGCCCATGATTTACTCATCCTCCAGTCATCCTATAAGGCTTTCTTCTTTCAGATGAATGCAATTAGAATTATATTAAAAAAATCCTTTCTCTTCCAATGGCAGAGGTTTATAATGGTAGTGAATGGCTGTTGAGATTTTAAAGCCCCAAAAGTGCATTTCATTTTCATGTTCTTGGAAAATTTAGAAAAAGTCTGTCTAATGGAAATAAAATTATGTTTTTAGATGTTTGTCTAATAGGACTGACATTATTGTCTGTAATGGACTGATGTGAGTGGTGGATTCTGGATAAAACTTAAGTGAGGCTGAATCTGTAACATGGTCAAAACAAAATTAATCATGGTGATTCACATAGGCGTGAGTCATTTTCAGAGCCGGGAATAAAAACCCAAGTTAAATTTTACTGGTGAATCACTGATTTGCACGGTAGTGTGTTCTGCTCACGACACAAGCTCTTGAAGGTCTAAACACTCCGCTCTTCAACGGCTTTCATTTGCATTTGACATGATTTACATACTGACCGATAGTCAAGTGCAAAGAGAGAAATAATAATACATTATAGAAGTCTTCTGTCTGTGCTTTGCAATGTATATACAAATATAAGAAAGGATGTCAGATAGATAAGTAAATAAAAGAAAAGATAGAAGACAAGAGAAGTAAAGAAAAAATTTAGGATAGATAAGGAAAGAAAAGAAATGGACAAGGACAAAAGACAAATGAAAAGAAAAAAGGTAGGATAGATAAGGAAAGAAGAAACAAGAAGAATTAAGAAACAAAAAAGGTAGGATAGATAAGGAAAGAAAAGACATGGACAAAGACAAAAGACAAATGAAAAGAAAAAAGGTCAGATAGATAAGGAAAGAAGAAACAATAAGAAAGAAGAAACAAAAAACGGTAGGATAGATAAGGAAAGAAATGGACAAGGGCAAAAGACAAATAAAAAAAGTAACAAGGTAGGATAGATAAGGAAAGAAAAGACATGGACAAAGACAAAAGACAAATGAAAAGAAAAAAGGTCAGATAGATAAGGAAAGAAGAAACAATAAGAAAGAAGAAACAAAAAACGGTAGGATAGATTAGGAAAGAAATGGACAAGGACAAAAGACAAATAAAAAAAGTAACAAGGTAGGATAGATAAGGAAAGAAATTAAATGGACAAGGACAAAAGACAAATGAAAAGAAACAAGGTAGGATATATAAGGAAAGAAGAAACAAGAAGGAATAAAAGAAACAAAAATGTAGGATAGATAAGGAAAAAAATGGACAAGGACAAAAGACAAATGAAAAGAAACAAGGTAGGATCGATAAGGAAAGAAAAGAAATAGGTGGAAAAGAAAAGAAAAGTCTCAAAAAGGTCAGATTTATGGGCCATTCTACAGAACTGATTCAGAGTTGGAAACGTCTTGAAAAAAATATATTTTTCCACAAATTTTGTATGTATGCAAATTATCCAAGGTACACATTTCTAGTAACTGTGCAGTTAATTCTCATATTGTATTTTCAGAAAGTTTTGGAATATTTGTCCTCTCCCCAAATTTTAGGCTTTTTGGTTTTTCATAAAGTGTTTTTTCAGACTAGTGGAAAGAAAACATCCACAAAACACTGTTAAGTGTTTCTTTTATAGCACTTTATCTATTTGTGTCAATAGATTTAAATTACAATCCATATTTTTTAAGGCCGTTTTCTTAAAATGAGTTTTTTCTTCTACACTGAGACGTAAATCTCCACTTCAGCAACATTCACACAAATCAAACTTTGCCTTTTTATTCCTGTCTACATCCTGAAGGTTTGTACAGAAGGATTTGTTCATATATAATTTGCTTGATTTTATACAACACTTTATTCCTCAAAAAATGGTAAAAAAAAATAGTGTTTCCTGTCTTTTTTCTGAATGATGTGAGGAAATTAAAGAACCAAAATTCCCTCTGTAAAAACGTGACTCTAATATGTGAAAGAAATTAAACAAGAATTTTAAAACTGACTTCAACCAATGTTTAGATTTTTGTACTAGCAAATTAGCACATATTTAATTAAATAATGCCTCATTTGCATATTTAAACCTAAGATTTTAGAAAACTTGTAATACATACAAGGTCATAACTATTCGTTTTTTTTTTTTACCCTATTCACCTGCAGTGTCTCGCCTTTAAAACAACAATGGATAAAAATGCAAACATATATTTCAATATCATTTTCAAAAGTTAAAATTTAGGGGTTAGGGTTCGGGACAGCAACCTCCCAATTGAAAGTACCCACTAAATTATGAATTTATTTATATTAAGCTTACTGATATTTTAAATATTATTGTGGGTTTCAAAAGATTATATAAGGATCTCAGTAAACATCTAAGAATTGAATACTTAAATGCTTTTTAAATGTGTTTTGGTTTTGAGACAGCAGTTTGGACCAATTCTGTAGAATGGCCCATATAATGAAAGAAAAGGTTGGGATATTTGTATTGGCTTGTAACACAATAACTCCATTAAAAACAGCTCGTCTCATATGTTGGTGTCATGAAGCGTCCTGTTGACGTCTGCATGTGTACCGTCAACACTGCAATTTCCTGTTGACTTTCACCGCCGACTCGCCACACTATTGTTCTACGGCTAATCAATGATCTCATAAGATACACATGCCTGTGTGCAAGTCTCAACACCTGTGTGTGTGTTCGTGTGTGCGTGAGATCACACTCACCTTATAAAATAGCAGCAGAATATGAGGCTGAGCACGAAGACGAAGATGCCTGTGCCGAAGATCACCATATAGATATTGAGAGGAAGGTCCTGGAAGGTGACGGATGGCATAGTGCAAGTCTTATTGGAGTAGATCAGTCCCAAACCGCAGAAGCACCCTATACAGGGAGCGAAATCTTATCAGTAACACATACAACATGAAAAAAAAACATCATTCAAACAGAGCTTATCAGTTAGATGTCTATATTAGATCACAAATATAGCTCTCCTTTCATCTGACTATAGCGCTGATGATGTTTCAGACTTGAGTCCAGCACTCACTGGACAAAAACAGGAAATATTAAGGGCTTTCACTCAGTCTAGATTCTCTGTAAAAGGAAACACAGGTGTGTGAACTGCTAACAATCATTATATCATTAGAATTTGGTTCCAGAATTGTGAACGTCATCCTGCAGAATCCAGTGACCATTCTTTTTGAAAAAATTGTGTAAAAATATCTAAAAAAAACTACTTGCAATTAATAAACTGAAATAAAAATGCCACTTAAAGGGATAGTTCACTCAAAAATGAAAATTACCTTATGATTTACTCACCCTCAAGCAATTCGTAGTGTATATGACTTTCTTCTTTCAGACGAATACAATTGGAGTTATATTAAGAAATGTCTTGGCTCTTCTAAGCTTTATAATGGCATTGAATGGGTGTTGAGATTTTGAAGTCCAATAAAGTGCATCAATCCATCATAAAAAGTACTCCACACAGCTCCAGGGGGTTAATAAAGGCCTTCTGAAGTGAATCAATGTGTTTGTGTAAGAAAAATATCCATACTTAGAACTTTCTGAACCAATCAAAACAACTGATCAATCACAGAGACCATTCACTCACTTCAGATAGTGCTTTCAAACAGAGCTGCATTTCCCAAAAGTATCATAAGAAAGCACTGATGCTTGTGGGAACAGTAGCTCAAAACAATGCTTATCAGAGACCAGAGAAAAAAAGAGTTGTTTCACAATGAACAAAATAACTAAAAATAGCCTAAATAATTTGTGCATTTATTTAAATTAACATTTGAAGTTTATTGATCATGTTTTGTAGTAAAGCCAGAATAAAAATGTTGCATTATGTATGCTATAGCCTGTCACTGGCAGCCCCTTATGAAATTAAGTATTTTCAACTATCAGTTTTGTAGTTACCACTACAGTAAACATATTTTAACCACGTGTAAAAAATATAATGTAATAAGTTGCAATTAAGGTATATTAAATGTTACATTTCAAATATAAAGTTATAAATATAAAGGGATATAATTACACATTTTACTCTTAGTAATTTAATAAATGTAATAAATTAAAAGTTTAGAAGTACTATCAATATCGACGATACTGGCCTATCTGTATCGTATCGAAAAAACTAAATAAGTGGTATCACCCATCCCTTACACACTTTACTGAAGTTTAAAATCTCAACAGCCATTCACTGCCATTAATAAGCTTGGAAGAGCCTGGACATTTTTTAATGTAACTCAGATTGCATTCATCTGAAAGAATAAAGTCATATACACATAGGATGGCTTGAGGGTGAGTAAATCATGGGCTAATTTTTATTTTTAGGTGAACTATCCCCTATAATTTTAAGGTGTTGGACAGGGTTGCCAAGTATGCGCATTTCCTGTGGAATTACACTAAAAAAATAAAGGTGCTTTAAAAGGTTCTTCACAGCGATGCCATAGAAGAACCATTTTTGGTTTCACAAAGAAGCATTCAGTCAAAGGTTCTTTAAAGGACCATCTCTTTCTTACCTTTTTATAATCTGAAGAACCTTCTTTCATTACTAAGAACCTTTTGTGAAACAGAAAGGTTCTTCAGATGTTAAAGGTTCTTTATAGAACCATTTAGACAAAAAAAGGTTCTTCTATGGCATCGTGAAGCACCTTTATTTTTAAGAGTGTAGGCTTCTTTTACACTGTTGGACAAACTTTTTCCGATCTTATGTTGTATTTTGGTGAGCCTGTGTAAATTGTAGCCTCGGTTTCTTGTTCTTATCTGACACAAGTGGCATTCAATGTGTCTTCTGCTGCAAGTTTTGACATGTTGTGCATTGCTCTTCTGCAAATCTTGGTTGCAACGACTGGTTCTTTGAGTTACAGTTGCCTTTCTATCAGCTTGAACCAGTCTAATCTTTCTCCTCTGACCTCTGGCATTAATAAGGCATTTGCACCCACAGAACTGCTGCTCGCCAGATAGTTTCTCTTTTTTGGTCCATTCTCTGTAAACCCTAGAGATGGTTGTGCACGAAAATATTTTTTTCAGCTGAAAATGGTCAATCATTGTCATGTTTTGGGCTGTACTAATCAGGGAAAAACAGGAAAAACATTTGGAGTACTACAGACTGCCAAAAGTTATAACAAATCAAGGAGAAGTGTGCAATAAACTGTCTGAGGAACAAAAGGCGTTTGTGGTTGGCCAGACTGAACCAGGATTTCCAGGACAAGAATCTTGACAACTTTCATGTTTGTTCTTATCATTACCAGTCACCTACCTGATATTCGGCTAACCATTTAATTAATACTGCTTGTGCATATCTTTACCACCTATTAACTTTAGTTTGTCAAAATATTGCATGCTTTCCTTCTCTATATGATTTAGCAGCTTCCACACATTCTTCCATGGTTTAGACAGCATAAATTAGCAGAACAACGTGTTCAGTAGTACATTAACCGTGCAATATTGTTTACATCCAAGTATAATCAATATGGCCGCATGACCAAGTAACTGACCAAACCATGATATAAGTCCAAAGCCTCTATATGCATGATTGCCTCTATATGCCTCTATATGCTTGATGCGATACACCAGCCTCATTAAAGGGATAGTTCAAAAATGAAAATGTTATGTTTATCTGCTTACCCCCCAGGGCATCCAAGATGTAGGTGACTTTGTTTCTTCAGTAGAACACAAACAAAGATTTTTAACTCAAACCGGTGCAGTCTGTCAGTCATATAATGACAGTGAATGGCTTTGAGAGTCAAAAAAACATACACAGACAAAACCAAATTAAACTCTGCGGCTTGTGACGATACACTGAGGTCTTAACACATGAAACAATCGGTCTGTACAAGAAACTGAACCGTATTTATATAGTTTTTTTAACCTCCAATCCACCACAGTGTCCAACTGTCCTGATTGGGTTTACAACAGCTGGCACGTGACTTGAGTTGATCAGGCTCAAAAGTTGGGAGTCAGTGAAAAGTCAACACCCCCGGATGAAAACGTAACAGTGCCGGCTGTTGTGAACGTGCTCAGGACAGTTGGACATTGCGGTGGTAAAAATGATATAAATACTGTTCAGTTTTTTGCACAGACCAATGGTTTTGTGTATTAAGACCTCAATGTATCGTCACAAGCCGCAGGGTTTAATTTGGTTTTGTCGCTGTGTATGTTTTTTTGATTCTCAAAACCGTGGGTCCCATTGACTTCCATTATATGACTGATAGACTGCAACAGTTTGAGTTAAAAATATTAATTTGTGTTCTACTGAAGAAACAAAGTCACATACAATTTGGATGCCCTGGGGGTAAGCAGATAAACATCAAATTTTCATTTTTGGGTGAACTATCCCTTTAAATTACAGTATCGCATTATATCTATAATTTGCACTGTAAATGTGTATTACTGTGACTTTAAAAGAAAAGCAAGAAAAACAGATCTAGGACCTGATGAATGATTCAAAGCTCTCCAACTTCTCAATTATCAAGAGGTCCCGTGGGTCGCCGCTACTCTTAAAGTGCAATTAGAATGCTGATTGAGTCTAATTTCCCTCCGTAACTCATTAAAAAAAAATCACTGATTCTGAGCAGCTGGCTGAAAGGAAATTCCACCAAGCACTGTTACACCAATACACAACATTGGCTGGGTTTGCAGTCCAAGCGCACAGCGAGACATTGCATTCTTTAGTAACACATCTGTGATTTGTGATTGGACGAGTGCCCTGTATAACTTCCCCACTTGCTGCGTTCATATTGTTCAGGAGCAGAAGTGCCCAAACCACTAATAATGAATAGGTGCCAGTGGTTTATATATCGCAGACCTTCATTATGCTCACAGCCATTTGTTAGCAGCTTGTACAAAACAATCAAGAAATGGAGGAAGCTTAAGAACATTTCATTCGATTATAAAGAAAATATCTTAAACATGATGTTTATTAGGGAACAGGAAGTCATTTGCCATTTTGTGCCCAATGCGTTTCTCCATGACCTAAAATATTATTACAATTTAATATAACTGTTTGTTTCCTACTGTAATATGTTTTAAAATGTAATTTCATCCTGTGATGCAAAGCTGAATTTTCAGCATCATTACTCCAATCTTCAGTGTCACATGATCTTTCAGAAATTATTCTAATATGCTGATTTACACTGAAACATTTCTGATTATTATCAGTGTTGAAAACAGTTGTACTGCTTCATATTTTTGTATAAGCTTACGTTACGGCAGCACTTCAAAAGAAAAACACATTTGGATGACACTTGGTACGAGGTTCAACAAATGAAACCAATAAACAGCGGCTCTTTCATCTCTGCTTTCTCTGTCAGCTCTTCACGAGTTACCTGGACCAACGGAAATCAATAACATTGTCATTTAACATCATTTCTGCTGAAAGTGAGACACGTCTGCCTCAAGTAGAGCTGCGCTTCCAAGGAGGGAAATCGATAGCGGAGAACTGGCGTAGTATCAGTCTCTCCACTTCATTCTCACACTCCCTGCTGACAAAACTACTGATAATGGCCTCAAGAACCTCAATAAAGTCTTTTGAATATATTATTGACAGCTGACTTAAAATAGGAGGCGTCTTCCCTTTCCTATTCTTCTGTTTAATGTGTAAATATTACCGAATGCTGGCAGACGATCCCAGTCAGCTGTCTAGTAACTGTTTATCAATAAGCTCTTTTCCTCATGCTTGAATAAACATTTCAGCTAATAAACATGTCATCTGTTTTTCCAACATTAATTATTTGATTAAATATTTTATATATACAGTTGAGGTCGAAAGTTTACATACACCTTGCATAATCTGCAATAAGAGGGATCATACAAAATGCATGTTATTGTTTGTTTAGTACTAACCTGAATAAGATATTTCACATAAAAGATGTTCACATAGTCCACAAGAGAAAATAATAGTTGAATTTTTAAAAAATGACTTCGTTCAAAAGTTTACATACACTTGATTCTCAATACTGTGTTGTTACCTGAATGATCCACAGCTGTGTTTTTGTTTCGTTTAGTGATAGTTGTTCATGAGTCCCTTGTTTGAACAGTTAAACTGCCTGCTGTTCTTCAGAAAAATCCTTCAGGTCCCACAAATTCTTTGTTTTTTTTTTCAGAATTTTTGTGTATCTGAACCCTTTCCAACAATGACTGTATGATTTTGAGATCCATCTTTTCACACTGAGGACAACGGAGGGACTCATATGCAACTATTACAGAAGGTTCAAACGCTCACTGATGCTCCAAAAGAAAACCCAACACTGCAAAAACTCTTGTTTCCAGCCAAAATATCTAAAAATTCTTAAATCAAGAAGGATTTTCTAGACAAGTAAAAATTATTCTTGTTTTCAGAAAAAAAAAGTTAAAATTAAGTGAGTTTTTGCTTAAAACAAGCAAAATAATCTGCCAATGGGGTAAAGAGACTATTATTTCAGATTATTTTGCTTATCCCATTAAATTATTTTGCTTGTTTCACGCAAAAACTCGCTTAATTTTAACTTTCTTTTTTTCTGAAAACAAGATCATTTTTACTGGTCGAGAAAATCCTTCTTGATTTAAGAATTTGTAGATATTTTGGCTGGAAACAAGAAAAAAAGTCTAAGTAAGAAAAGCATTTTTTTGCAGTGAATGCATTAAAGCCAGGGGTGAAAACTTCTGAACAGAATGGAGATGTGTACATTTTCCTTATTTAAACTAAATATAATTTTTTTTTTCATTTAGTACTACCCTTAAGAGGCTACAGAAGATTACATGTTTCCCAGAAGACAAAATTAGTTAAATTTACCCTGATCTTCAAATTCAAAAAGTTTTTACCCCCTGGCTGTTAATGCATGGTTTTTCCTTCTGGAGCATCAGTGAACGTTTGAAGCTTCTCTAATAGTTGCATATGAGTCCCTCAGTTGTTCTCAGTGTGAAAAGATGGATCTCAAAATCATACAGTTTGTGGGACCTGAAAGATTTTTCAAAAGAACAGCAGGCTGTTTAACTTAAGGACAAACAAGGAACTCGTGAACAACTATCACTACACAAAAAAACAGCCGTGGATCATTCAGGTAACAACACAGTATTAAGAATCAATCATCTTTTGAACAGGGTCATTTTTTGAAATTGAACTATTGTTTTCTCTTGTGGACTATATGTAAACATCTTTTATGTGAAATATCTTATTCAGGTCAGTACTAAATGAAAAATAACATGCATTTTCTATGATCCCTCTTATTTTGGTTAAATAAAATTTTGTAGATTCTGCATTCATTCTTCAGCTCAGTCTTATATTCACAATAAAACATTAGATTGAATGTCCGCTGAGGAAAGCCACATCTTTGTCGTACTATCCTTTGATCTGTTATGGCTGATTTCCGTCGTACAAGTTGTTGTTGAAAGTAAAAAATTAACTTCATTGTTTACAACCCTGTTTCAGTCTCTTTCAATATAAAAGTCTTTACTGCTGACTCACAATGAACAATGTAGCTAAAATCACCATCACAAGCACACACACACACAGAGTTTCCCAATACCAAATACTCTTATTAAATACTACTATCATTTACATAAAATAGCCTATAATTAATTGAATAATATTATTTAATAAACAACAACAACAGGCATCATAAAAGTTGCTTGGCAATTCAGTCAAAAGTACAAAGACAGCGCTCTCATATACATCATTAATGCTTCATAAAGTGATATGCCAAAACTATTTGCTCTGAAAACAAATAATAGATTAATGAGACCAAACACTGCATTAGATTTATCCAAAACCAATTATATCTCATGTTTAACCACTTTAGAGACATCAGAGCAAGCGGCAAATTCCAGAAGAACTAGTTTCTCTTGGCAGGTTAATAAGTGCTGAATGGCTGCTGATGCCCTGGAGCTCATATCTCCGAAACCCTCTAAGTAAATTTTCATTTTTGTTTCACAAACAGCTTATTTGAACTATAAACAAGTACATTCTCACCTTAAAACCTCTTAAAACTACATTCTGTGACACAAAAATAGTATTATTTTTTAAAATTATACTAGATTTGGGCGTCCACCCATTACACTCGCTGTGAGAAAAAAATGTAAGCAGAGTGATACAAACGGAGATGCGGTATCACTACAATATTGCACTCCTCACAGCCAATCAGATTCGAGGACCAGAAAGAACTGTTGTACAATATATATTATGCAAAAAATGAAAAATAAAAAATAAACATGTATAAGGTTTGAAATACACTACAAGTGTGCATTCAATAAGCGTACATCTTTTTCACAAGAGGTTGTGTACTGTTTGCGACACACCATAAATAAAAAATCAAGCAGGAGGTGAGATGAGGGTGTGTGTGGAAGAGACAAACATAAGAAGGCGTATAAATGTACAAACTAGGTCACTAGAGTTGTTTGCCATTTAACAGACACATTTGCTTCAGTAACAGAAAGCCATTTGCGGAGGCCGTCCCGCAGGAGCAACCTCGGGGTGAGGAATCTCTCAGCGGCACAGCAGCGATAAAGCAGGGTTGAGTCACCCTTTCTTGGGATTTAAACTGTTCTTTTTGTGTTGGCAAAGCAGATCCTTAAACAAACCACACATTTGCCAGCAGAGCTCTCTGCAAACCTGCTGACCTATATTGCGAGGATGATGCCGGTGTGAAAAAGACGGGCGCTTTCTGGTCTCTGTCTGATATCGAGAAGATGTAGCAACACAATGACTCTAAAGCCGTAATAACTGTTAAAATGCAAGTGCATATTTTACCTTTACATGAATGTTTAATTGCCATTAAAAGAAATATTCACCCAGAAATTAAATCCTGTTATTGTTTACTCTTTTTCATTCTTCTGTGGAACACATGCTGAAGACTGTACTGGCTGTGTTTAATAAAATGGCTGCTTTTCTACATAAAGCAGACCCAAAATGTGCATTTCAGCTCTTTCAGAGCTTTTTCATTGAGTTTTACATGAAATATTAACAACCCCACGAGATTATAGAGGGCTCTCATCTGTGAAGCACTTTCAAGACAAATATGGAACGACCTATAAATATGAAACAAGGACTAAATCGAACATTTTTAACAGCCCTCAATGAATCTCAAGAATCTAGAAAGAATGAGAAGTAGATCTTTGTTAAGTACTGTATGTTATATCAAGCTGTTTGTCCCTTTAAAGGTCCACTGAAGTGCCTTGAAACACGCAGCTGTATTCTATGTGGTGACGTACTTTTAACTGAAACAAAAACATATCGCCCAGCCCCGCCCACTAATGTTGAATAGCCAATAGCGTTCCATTAATATCTGCTCGGGCCAGAGCCGTTGAGCTCGGTAAAGCCGCATTTTTAAGCTTATGACAGCGACAGACTAATAAATTACCCCACAGGTTCAATATGAAACTCTTGCTAAAACGAAATAGTGATCATAATCATGCTGAGGCTGTGTAGTTTAGTACATGCCGATCGCACATATGATCTGCTCCGTGTATTGCGTCTCTGTGTAGGGGGCGGGACACTACGGACTCTAGAGAGCATTTGATTGGACAGAACGTTTGATGAGAAACTGAAGTGCACGGTGATATCATCCAAATCCTTGATTCATATTGGCGGAAGTGACGAGACTGTAAGTTTTGAATGCTCATATCTTGTAAACGCAAATTTTGTCATTGTTTTGAAGCACACTAGCTTATAGATAATCTTAAGGATAATATATTCATACTAAAAGCCAAAAAACTTTAATTTTGATTTCAGGGGGACTTTAAGTGTCAATAAAAGTGAGTGTGAGGTGCTAAATAGTACATGTGTATATGTGACCCTGGACCACAAAACCAGTTGTAAGTAGCAATAGCAATAGCCAAAAATACATTGCATTGGTCAAAATGATAGATTTTTATTTTACGCCAATAATCATTACGATATTAAGGTAAAGATCATGTTCCATTAATATAATTTGTGAATACTGTAAATATATCAAAACTTAATTTTTTTATTTGTAATATGCACTGCTAAGAACTTCATTTGGACAACTTTAAAGGCGATTTTTTAATGTTTTAATTTTTTTGCACCCTCAGATTCCAGATTTTAAAATAGTTGTATTTCAACAAAATATTGTCCTATCCTAACAAACTATACATCAAAAAATAGAAAGCTTATCTATTTAGCTTTCAGATGATTGACCCTTATGACTGGTTTTGTGGTCCATGGTCACATATAATTTATTAACATTAATTTTGTCCTCAAAATCAGTGACAGTGTGGTTTAACTAACATGATGAAAGCCTTTTTATAACATAACAATAAAACCACAAAAGAGAGAAAATCGCAATCCAATTCTAGTCAATTCACTGCATGTGAAGGTCATTAAATTTGCTAAAAACATTTAGACCTTTTAACGGAAACAAAATATATATATTTTTGGTTAAGTCAAATGAAGTTACCCCTAGAAAACTTAATGTTCATTATTATTATTAGATATTCCTAACTCAAAAACATTTACATTTACATTTATTCATTTAGCCGACGCTTTTATCCAAAGCGACTTACAATTGGGAATACAGCAAGTGATTCATCCTAAGGAGGCAGATCAACATAGGAAGTGCTTAAAAATACCACATATCAGGCGTTGTTAGAAGAGTGCAGGCTAGAAAGGGAGGATCAAGAAAGTTTTTTTTAGGGATGCACGATATGAAAAATTCTAACCGATACCGATAGCCAATAATTAAGTCCTTCTTTTGGCCGATGCCGATACCGATAACCAATACATTCATATTTTTATATGATAATTTTGTGCACACAGGAGAATACAAAATCTAAGATAAACTAATGAAATTTATATTATATATCTGGGTCTAACAATCATAACAAATAGTCCTGACTCTTCAAAAATGTTTTTATTTTTTTGTGTAAGGCACCACAATTCTAAATAAAATAAAATGCTTTGACATTTTGTCAACCTGGAAAAAATGAAAAGTGCATCATGGAGTAAAGTCAGATGTCCAAATGTCTGTGGTAAAGCTTACATGCAGTCCATTCTTATTGATCATATTATGAATGTGTGCAGCAGTCAAATCGTATAAGGCGGGGAATAAAACATCAGAGTTGAGATAAAAACATCTCAACTTTTCAGAATGCTGCAAGCGCAACGCAGGTCATGTGACACTGAAAGCACTGGCAAGGTGGAGAAACAGCTTATCAAAGCTGTACAGGAATAAACATTTTTAAATAAATTTGATAACAGAGCTACTGCAAGCGATTTTTAATGCTGAAAATCGATTTATTCTTTGCTGAAACTACCGCGTCTTTATGGAGAGCGCATGTCATGGCTGCTTAGCAACGGCAGACGCCACTGGAGCTCAAACTACAGAGCGGTTTGGCAAAGACTTTGGGTTTGGAAAGAAAGAGAAGGCGGCGCTTCAGCATTTTCCACGCGTTTTTAGGCGCGACATGTGAACGGACCCTAAAACAGATTCACCGCGATGACGACCGCTGAAGTGAGACATAAGATTGTTAAAACTTAACGGCTTTTTACCTCCTCTCGGAATCCTTGCTAAACATGTGTTGCAAATAGCAATAGCATCGTCCTCCTCTGTCACCAGGAAAAACTTCCAGACCTGCGAAGGCGATGATGACGACACAGATGATGATGTATTAAACGCGACAAAGGCCGAGAGTCACTGCAGTTTACAGCTGCAGTCACTTGCACTCGGAAAGCAGATGAATCTCTGATAAACCAGACTGATTGAGTGATTTACCAGCAAGAGTACTTTATCGGATCGGGTTTCATTTATTTATCGGAGCAATAAAAATGACGTCATTTTTACCCATATCGGTCGACAATTTATCTGTTCGATAAATATCGAATATAAATATATATATTTTTTTTTAATAGAGTCACATAGTGTCGAAAAAGCTGTCGCTTGAAAACTGTTAAGGAGTCTGCATTCCGGATAGGGGTGGGAAAATCATTCCACCAGACAGGAACGTTGAACGAGAATGTTCTGGAAAGTGATTTCATGCCTCTCTGTGGTGGTACAATGAGGCGTCTTTCACTAGAGGATCTCAGACTTCTGGAGGGAGTGTAGATTCGTAGTAGTGAATGGAGGTAGGCAGGTGATGAGCCGGTGGCTGTCCTATAGGCCAGCATCAGTGTCTTGAATTTGATGCGGGCTGTAACCGGTAGCCAGTGCAGGGATATGAAGAGAGGTGTGACATGGGCCTTTTTGGGCTCATTGAAAACCAGTCATGCTGCTGCATTCTGAATCATTTGTAGAGGTCTGATTGTACTTGCTGGAAGACCGGCTAAAAGAGCATTGCAGTAGTCCAGCCTGGAAATGACCAGGGCCTGGACGAGGAGTAGTGCAGGAAGCTCTGTTAGGAATCTTTAAAAGTCAATTGGTCATCAAAGATTACACCCAGATTTCTGGCTGAAGTCGATGGAGTAATTGTTGATGAACCTAACTGGATGGAGAAGTCATGTTGTAAAGTTGGAGTGTCAGGAAAGACAAGGAGCTCGGTCTTTGCTAGATTGAGCTGTAGATGGTGTTCCTTCATCCAAGCAGAGATATCCGCCAGGCAGCCTGAGATCCGCGCAGCTACTGATGGACATTTGGTTTGAATGAAAGATAGAGCTGTGTGTCATCAGCATAGCAATGGTAGGAGAAGCCATGTGCCTGTACGATGGGGCCCAGAGATGTAGTATATATGGAGAAGAGGAGGGGTCCAAGAACTGATCCCTGAGGAACCCCAGTGACCAGTTGATTGGTTTTGGATACCTCCCCTCCCCAGGCCACTCTGAAAGACCTACCAGAGAGGTAGGATTTGAACCAGCGAAGTGAAGTCCCTGTGATGCCCAGCGATGAGAGGGTGGACAGGAGGATCTGATGATTCACCGTGTCAAAAGCTGCAGATAGATCCAGCAAAATGAGTACTGATGATTTGGAATCAGCTTTTGCAGTCTGCAATTAAGGCTTCAGTGACAGACAGTAGAGCAGTCTCAGTTGAATGGCCACTCCTGAACCCAGACTGGTTAGCATCCAGTAGATTGTTTTGTGAGAGGAATAAAGATAACTAGTTGAAAACGGCTTGTTCCAGTGTTTTTGCTATGAATGGAAGGAGAGAGACAGCTTTATAGTTGTCAATAAGTGAAGTGTTAAGTGTAGGTTTTTTGAGCAGTGGGGTTACCCGGGCCTGCTTAAATGTAGTGGGGAAGGTGCCTGTGAGAAGAGATGTGTTGATGATGTGGTTAAGCGCCGGTAGGATTGTAGGAGAGATTGCTTGGAAGGTGTGAGGGGATAGGATCTAAAGGACATGTCGTCGGATGGCTGGAGAAGAGAAGTAGGAAAGGGAGGAGTTCCAGCCATGGGTGTGGTCAATTGTAGTTCTTGTATGTGTGGAGCTGAGAACTTATTACTGATAGATGTAGTTTTGTCTCCTCCGGCTGTGCCTCGTCGCGCCGTCCCACCGGCTCCTACGGACTCCTCCCTCCCTTCGGCACAGCCTCCATCCTCTGTCGCTCCGGCTCTGCCGCGGACCTCCAGAACTCCGTCTCCGCCTCGGTCGCCTCCTGTTCCACCTTGGCCCTCCAAATCCTCGGCGTCACCCTGGATCTTCAGCTCTCCATCTCCGTCTCGGGCTCCTCCTCCACCTGCTCCGCCTCTGTCGAAGCCCGTTCCCTCCACCATGGCTACTCCCTCCGTCGGCTCCACCGTGGGCCGTCATCATGGCTGTGGTCTGGGTCCTGCTAGTTTCCTCCTGCTTCGGGTCCCTCCTGTTTCCTCCCTGGCTCCTCCCACCTTCGTCGCCCCCTTGGACTGTCTGCTCTGCCACTTGGACTTTTGTTTTGGTCCCCCTCCTGGGGTTGCGTCCTCCGCCAAAACCTCCTCCATGGACTCAGTTTTTTCTGTTTTTTCCGCCCTTGTCTGTTTTGTTTTTCTTTTTCTACGGCGCAAGGACGCGCCTATTTGGAGGGGAGTGTAATGTCACAGTTCTGCCTGTTTTTCTACTTGGTTTCTCCCTTTGTCTCCCCCCGTCGATCTGTCTGCTTTGGTTTTGCCCTGGTTTGTCCTGATCCCCGTCACCTGTGCTCAATGATTAGTTTGTCTTTATAAGTCTGTCTTTGAGTTCATTACACTGTCTGTCTTTATTCGTGAATGTTGTCAACGTGTGTGGAAGTGATCTGTGTTCCTGCCTGTTCATCAGAAGATTATATTAAAATAGTGTTTATTGTGTACCTCGTCTCTCGTCTCGTCCGTCCAGCACATCAACTCATAACACAGTGTCAGTGTGGTGTAACTAACATGATGGAAGCCTTTTTATAACATAACAATAAAACCACAAAAGAGAGAAAATCCCTTTTGACCAATTTTCATGTGAATATCATTCAATTTGCTAAAAATATATTTATTTTGACATTTTAATGAAAACATTTTTTTTTTAAGTCATATGAAAGCAATCCCTAGGAAACTTCATATTCATTATTATTAGTAGATATTAATGACTCAAAAATGTATGATTGTTGTAAAAATGCCATTTGAAAATTTGCCCTTAAAGTCTATTCAAGTGTACAAAGTAAGTAGTATTTGAAGATTACACCACTTGAAATTTTAGTCATTCAATCAAACTTCTTTTAAGTAAAAATGGACTAGTCTTTTACCAAAATATCTGAAACTAATATAGACACAAATATTACATTTGTCACGTATCTGGTCTATCCTGTCATTATGAACTCTTGCACCACACATCATGGACTTCATTTCCCACAAGCCACTGCTCTAATCACTGCATTCACCTGCTCTCACTTTACTGATTACTGGTCACAGCTGCACCTCATCACACTGTCTGCATTTAAGCCACTCACACACACAGCCACCTTGCGAAGTCTTATTGTTCCTATGGTCGTAATTCTAAGCGTGTTTCTCTGTGTTGGATTATCTGTGTATGACTCTGGACTGTGTACCCCGTTGACGATTCCTGCTACCTGCCATTGCGACCATTGCCTGTCTATCGAACCGTTTCCCGGATTACCTACGTTGTTCCTGTTTTCTGGTGATTATTCTGGCCTGTCGACATTTCTCAATAAATGCTGCAATTGGATCCGCACGTCTCTGACCCCCTCTGTGACAACATTACTATGACCTGGCATGTGGGTTTTAAACTATATATATATATATATATATATTATTTTTTTTTTTTTTTTTTTTTTTTCTCGGTATCTAGAAAACGTTATATGGGTCAATAATATAAGACTTTTGTCTGTATATTTTAAGTTATTCAAATATCCATTAACAATTTGTATTATTTCATTATAGTATCTACTGGCATCTGTTACATATAATAATACATAAATCATATATGAATATATAATTTAATACTAATTTCCTCCAACAAATCAGTGTCAGTGCGGTGAAACTAACATGATGGAAGCCTTTTTATAGCATAATAACAAAACAGAGAAAATCCCTTTCGACCAATCTTCATGTGAAGATCATTAAATTTGCAAAAAAAAAAAAATCATTTTGACATTTTAACAAAAAATATATACAGTACAGTCAGTTCAAGTCAAATGAAGCAACCCCTAGAAAACATCATATACATTATTAGATATTCATGACTCAAAACTGTATGATAGTTGTAAAAAAAGGCCTTGAAAAACACATTTGAAAGTAAGTATTTAAAGATGACACCACTTGACATTTTCAGTCATTCAATCAAACTTTTAAGTAAATGTGGACGAGTCTTTTATAAAAATGTCTGAAACTAATATAGACACAAATATTACATTACTATAACCTGGCATGTGCGTTTTAAACTATATTTTAAAAACATTTCCATTTTTTCGTCATCCCAGACAGCCTTACTTGTCATTGACCCATATAGCAAAATCTCATTGTTATGAACACGGTGTTTGTGTAGCCATATGAACCCAGCCAGCCCTCAATCTTCTACCTTCTTTTGTTGTTTTAATATAGTAGCCTACCAAATCCCACAATGTTTGAGGAATGATAAAGGTAGTCTTACCGTTGCACCACTGGAAAGGGTGCATCAATCCACCAGTGCGGTTCCTTTATATGAAGGGATGTGTGTTTATAAACAGAGAGATGATGCCCTCTGTCTGTCTGTCGCTCTGTCAGGCCATTCAGCACATCTGGATTCATCTGACTAAACGCAGTCCTCAGACGTCTTCATAGCGATATCAGTCGTATCATTCGGTCAGGCAGTGAATACATTCACATTCACGACATTTGCCTCGTATTCTGCCGTTTCCACGCGTTTAAGTCCAGTGAACAAAACACGTCCTTCGTTCTACATCTGATCGCGTGTCGTGGCTGATGTTGGCATCCATTGAGAACTAAACAAGAGCAAATTAAAGTCCCTCCCAGCCGGAGTGATGGGCACAAAATCGAGCCAATCTTCTTCTGCACACTTCTCCACTGTCATCTGTGACTCACTTATGAAGACATAAACAAGACGGGTTTTCTGGCTGTCATTTTGTACATTCGTATGACTACATTGAATGTCATGTATAAGTAATTGAAATAGACATAGCACAATATGCGATGTGTAATTGCAGATGATTCCAAAAATAATTAGCCCACACTTTCTGGAGAAAATCTGAGTGGTGTTTGTCAGCACAACACTCATGACAATTATGCTGGATTTTTGTGTATGATGGCATGAGTCAAAGAAATCACCCTCAAACCTAGTTGTGAAATATGACAGAGGCCCCCAAGGGCCCATAACGGTCCCCAGGATTGCCTTCACAATAGGGTGGTACTGAGATATTGGAGGGGCCCCTGAACTGCCACAACTGAAGGAGTCCACCCAGCATGTCTTTGTCCTGAGGGGCCCCTGAGGGCCTCAATACACAATAGCCCACCAGTGGTTCTATGATGTTGGTCTGTAGAGGGTTGACAGGTTGGTGCAGGGTTTATTTACTTTATTTAGATTATATTTTTAGCCTTCATAGATATTAAAATATGATAGTTATATTGATATTTCATGATTTATATAGTACCTTGAGCAAATCTGTTGTTTTAAATATGATAAATAAAGATTTTAGTGCGGTAGCGCTGTCAAGCAATTAATCTAATCTAAAATACAAGTTTTTGTTTATATACATACATAATATATATGTGTGTGTGTGTGTGTGTGTGTGTGTGTGTGTGTGTGTGTGTGTGTGTGTGTGTGTGTGTGTGTACACACATACAGTATCTATTTTGAAAAAAATTTACATGTACAAATTTTTTTTCATATAATTAATATTATACAAACATACCATATTTTTCTTAAATATATCCATGCATGTATGTATTTTCATATTCATACACTGTAAAAAAAAAAAACTATTTGTTGAATCAACTTAAAATAATTTGTTACCTGGCTGCCTTACAATTTTAAGTTCAGTCAACTCAAAAATGTTAAAGGAACTTTTTTGGAAATAGGCTCATTCTCCAACTCCCCCCGAGTTAATAAGTTGAGTTTTACCGTTTTGAAATCCTTTCAGCCGTTCTCCTGTTCTGGCGATATCACTTTTAGCATAGCTTAGCATAGATCATTGAATCCAATTAGACCAATAGCATCTCAGGCAAAAATGACAGATGAGTTTCGATATTTGTCCTATTTAAAACTTGACAGCTTTACATTTTCCGCCAGTATTAGTACACAATATAACTACAGAAGAGTCAAGTTTTAAATAGGACAAATATCAAAACTCGTTGGTCATTTTTGAACGTGGTGCTATTGGTCTAATAGGATTCAATGATCTATGCTAAGCTATGCTAAAAGTGAAATCGCCAGAACAGGAGAACAACCGAATGGATTTCAAAACGGTAAAACTCAACTTATTAACTCTGGGGGAGTTGGGGAATGAGCCTATTTCCAAAAAAAGTGGAGTGTTCCTTTAAGTTGTACTAAGTGACAACTCAGATATTTGAGTTGATTCAACTTACATTTTTTAAGACAGCCAGGTAACTTACCCAGCTTTTAAGTTTAACAAACCAATTTTTTCAACTCAAATATCTAAGTTGTCTCATAGTACAACGTGACATTTCAAGTTGACTAAACTCATTTGAGCTGACTGAACTTACAAATTGTGATTTTTTTTTTTTACAGTGTAATAAATATACTCAGTACACACACATATACACAAAAACTTATTTTGGATGTGATCATTTGCAATTTGACAGCACTACAAGCAAGGAATGAAAGTCATTCAGCAATAACACATGGCTTGTAGATGGGAAATCTTTATTAAATTTCATGTTATAATATATATTATTCATATGTAAACAGCAGTTGAAAATTAACGAGGGCTTGTGGCAAAAATGCCAACAGAATGAACAAAAATGCACCATAAATTCATAACAAAGGGGCAATGCATGCCACTGCACAATTAAACAAAGTATTACGGCTGCCGCGATTAAAATGAATTGTGAAAATGAATGGAAAGTGCATCGGATTGCTTTTACCCGCTGTTTTATGCAGCGCTGTGCCTTACAACCAATCAAACGCGTTTCTGGTGAATTTAAGAATGCATCTGGCCAATCAGAGGCGATTAGATTAGTCAGCGCTGTAAACACGCCAATCAGATGAGCTTAGATTAGTCAGCGTTAAAATCACTGAAGCAGTTGATGAGTCCCTCATTATAAACAACAATGTAATTAAAAGATTATTTCGTAGCTTTAGTGATTATAACGGGAGTTTCTGCATAGCTTGTGCTAGACTTGGCTAAGGTCATAGACTGACATGTTTTTCGCCCAAAACGAAACAAAAACGTTTATATTTTCCCTATTATTGATAATCATTACAATATAAAGAGCAATGATCTACATTAATGATTTTTGTTATAATATTGCAGCCCTATGAGCCCTTGAATTTTACATGTATAATTCAGATACATTTTTAAACAGTCTATTGTTATTAAAAACAGTTTGTTGATTAAAGTATTTTGGTAAATTAAAGTATTTGACATTAAAAACGATCGGAGATTATAAAAATTGCCCTCACAAATGTAAAAAAACGCCCTGGAAATCAATTCCAGAGGGCAAATATTGCCCCTTAATTAATCGATATATAATTATTGTAAAACGTATTCTGTTTTATTTTAGAAAACAGGAAAATCAGATGGAAAGTATATGAACCATATATAAACATGACAATACTGCCCTCTTCTGGTACATAAATCATAACGTGCTTTTAATCTTTGGTTAAAACATGCATATATAATACCATTTATTCTCTTTGAGGAATGAAATATGTAATCATCTTCATATTATGTGTTATAATAAATCCCAAATCTTTTAATACAACACTGATTATTTACATCGTCTCTCAGTTAAACACATAATATTCTTAATATGAGGTTTGTGATGATCTATTACAGTACATTTGTTTAAAACAAAACATTTTCAGTCTGAAGTATCTTGACAAGTATTTTCTGAATGTCCTTCTATACTGTCTTTCAGAAGAAATACAACTGTTCATACGCAGAGATATTTGCCACATACACAGGGTTGTAGTTGTATATAAGCGCACTGCTCTCTTCTGCTGCATCACTAAAGTGGTGGGAGCTTCTCCTTCCTGAAAACACACACATCATGCATTTATTCACTAAAATTCATACAAATGAGGAACAAGCAAACACGTAAAGTACAGTACAGTATGAGACCATAATTACCCTCATTTACAAAGAATTCAGCCAGTAAAGATGACACACGCACAGCATTGAAGGAATGAGGAAAGTTGTGATGAGAGTCCCATTGAAAGCGGTTCACTTCTGGGTGCCACTGTACGCCATAGAAAGGGTACTTCCTGCCTGCAGGAAAAGATCTCATACATTCATGGAATACATTTCTTTGTATATGGTGGTTTTAAATATAAAAAATGTCTGGTTTTGTTACCTTCCATGGTTGAAACAAACTCAAGGCCATTCTCTGCTATGTTTGTGGACAGCACTGAAAAGAAGCCACTTAATTTCTCATTACCCATAAATGCCTGCAAAAGAGGAAGTGTTCATAGACCTTAATCAGGTTAGATGTTATATTGAATTTAACATGGATGAAATCAAGACTGTGAGGGATAGACTTGCAGTTTTTACAATGGCACACACTGAACGAAGGTCCTAGATCACATACAGTTTTCAAAACTCCTAACTTTTAAATCTGTTTTATGACGTTTTAGACTTTTAGAAAGATGTTTCATTTGCTGAACAATCAATATGTTGTTAAACACTCTCCAGTACTTCTGTCCTTCACAGCCTTAATTTGATTCCTGTTAACAACCCTGACTTAGGTCTATTGCTTCGTGTTTGTTACTTTGATTAGGATGATTTAAATGAATATTGTGTGTTTATAAAAGATGTACCTTTTTAGTCACTCCATAATGGTGAAAATTTGCAGTAAGCGGTTCCAGGGACAGTGCTTTACGAACATCAGATGGGAAGTTGGTAAATATACGACTGGATGAAGCCTCTGTTAGTGGATACAAATGGAGATTAGAGTTTAAAAAGACCTAAACGTAATTCATGTATTTTAATTTCTCAAAAGAAGTCTCTTATGTTCAACAAGACTGCATGTATTTGATCAAAAATACTGACAAAAAATGTAATATTGTGAAATATTACAATTATAATAACAGTTTTGTATTTTAATATACACTACCAGTCAATAGTTTTTGAACAGTAAGATTTTTAATGTTTTTTAAAGATGTCTCTTCTGCTCATCAAGCCTGCATTTTTTGACCCAAAGTACAGCAAAAACAGTATATTTTTTAGAGAAATATCTGTTTTTATTTAAATATATTTTAAAATGTAATTTATTCCCTGTTACCAAAGTAAAAATTTCAACATCATTATAGAAATGAATACTTTTATTTAGCAAGGATGCTTTAAGATCAGGGTGCTTGAAGATAAAGACATTTATAATATTACAAAAGATTTTTGTTTCAGATAAATGCAATTTTTCTGAGTTTTCTATTCATAAAAGAAACCTGATAAAGTTCTACTCAGCTGTTTTCAGCTTAATAATAACTTTTTTTTGAGCAACAATTTCTGAAGGATCGTGTGACTGAATTACATTTTAAAATATATTTCAAAATTGTAATGTTTTTTGGTGTGCTTTAGATCAAATAAATGCAGGCTTCGTGAGCAGAAGCGACTTCAAAAAATAACACTGTTCAAATCTTTTGACTGGTAGTGTACTTTAAAATGTAATTAATTTCTGTGATTCAAAGCTGAATTTTTTTAACATCATTAATCCAGTCTTCAGTGACACACGATCCTTCAGAAATCATTTGAATATTCTGATATATTATACATTTTTTGGGAGCCGTGATAGTTTTATCAAGATTCTTCAGTGACTAAAAAGTTAACAAAAACTGCATTTTTTTCAAATCAAAAAGTCTTTCTATCACTTTTTAGCAATTTACCACATCCTTGCTGAATACAAGTTTTAATTTCTTTCAAAAAATGAAAGAAAAAAATAAACTTTTGAATGGGGGCGTATAGAAGAACATCTTAATAATCAACTTTTTTTCTACTATAAAGAATATTTTATGCAATGTAAAGATTGCATGGATGTTAAAGCTTCTCTTTAAGGATTAGTTCACATCCAGAATAACAATTTCCTGATAATTTACTCACCCCTATGTCATCCAAGATGTTCATGTCTTTCTGTCTTCAGTCGAAAAGAAATTACAGTTTTTGAGGAAAACATTCCAGGATTTTTCTCCATATAGTGGACTTCAATGGGGATCAACAGGTTGAAAGTCCAAATTGCAGTTTTTAAATGCAGCTCCAAAGGGCTCTACACGATCCCAGCCAAAGCCAAAGAAAAAGGGTCTTATCTAGCAAAATGATTGGTCATTTTCTAAATGAAATACAAATGCATATACTTTTTAACTACAAATGCTTGTCTTGCACTAGCTTTGCGATGCACATGTGCATCTTCACGCATTTTGTAATCATGTTGGTAAAGTCACACACCATTAGTTCTTCATCTGTATACTTCCTTACAAAAGTTATGGCGAAATCCTCTATCGCATTCTCTCCTCCATCTTCAAAATTATAATTTTTTCCCCTTATTTTGTAAAGAGTGTTTGACTTTGTTTGCAAATTTGCTTTGTAATGTATAAGGTCGAGCTAGTGTAAAACAAATATTTGTGGTTAAAAGTATATAAATTTGTATTTTTCTTAGAAAATGACCAATGGTTTCGCTAGATATGACCCTTATTCCTTAGCTGGAGTCCTTTAAAGCTACATTTAATCTGCTATTTGGACTTTCAACCTGTTGATCCCCATTGAAGTCCACTATATGGAGAAAAATCCTGGAATGTTTTCCTCAAAAACTGTAATTTCTTTTCGACTGAAGAAAGAAAGACATGGACATCTTGGATGACATGAGGATGAGTACATTATCAGGAAATTTTCATATTGGAAGTGAACTACTCATTTATTGGAACCAATGATTCCATATTTTCTATATTGATCACATACATTGACTACAGTATATATTGAGACTAAGTACCTGAGGTGAAGTTGAGTGGATAAGTGACATTCTCTGCAGTTGTCTTAGTCAACAGGTTTTCTCCAGCCACGAGCACAGTGAGCAGCTGAAATCCCAGGCATGTTCCCCAGATGGGAAAGTAATCGCCCTCATCATTCCCCTGAGACAGCACAAAAACAACTTTCGATAAGAGCTGCAGCTTATTTCCTTTCTTTTTAGTTCCTAAAATAGTTACAGTAATAGCACATGATAATATCTAACTCTTCCCACAAATTGCAGTAGTGTCCTAGAACAATATGTTGATGATGTAAAATGGCATGTCAACAACTACAAGTTGTTCACGAGACACAAGGAACATTGTACATTCAGTTGCAGATTACGTCATATACTATAATTCACCTACTTTAAGGGCAAGTCTGAAGTAAATCCCAGCGGTGTGAGCGAAGTCAGATGTTTCCAGGTTCACCGAGCCTCCGATGAGAAGAAGGCTGGTTGAGAGACAGAAAGGGAAGTTTATACAAAAATTATCTATGTACAGTCAAGCCTGAAATTATTCATACCCCTGGCAAATTCTGACTTAAAGTAGCTTTTACTCAACTAGCAAGGGTTTTTTTGGACTGGAAATGACACAGGCTTCTCCCAAAAGATAATAAGACGATGTACAAGAGGCATCATTGTGGAAAAAAATATATTACTCATCTTTTATTTACATTTGAACAAAAAGTGGCATGTCCAAAATTATTCATACCCTTCTTAATAATCAATAGAAAAGCCTTTATTGGCTATTACAGCAATCAAACGCTTCCTATAATTGCTGACCAGCTTTTAGCATGTCTCCACTGGTATTTTTGCCCATTCATCTTTAGCGATGAGCTCCAACTCTGAGGTTGGAGGGTCTCCTTGTCATCACCCTGATCTTTAGCTCCCTCCACAGATTCTTAATTTGATTTAAGTCAGGACTCTGGGAGGGCCACTGCAAAATGATGTTTTTGTCTGCTAACCAATTCTTCACCACTTTTGCTGTGTGTTTTGGGTCGTTGTTGTGCTGAAATGTCCACTGGTGCCCAAGGCCAAGTTTCTCTGCAGACTGCCTGATGTTGTTGTTGAGAATTTTGATGTATTGCTCCTTTTTCACGGTGCCGTTTACTGTGATTAGGTTCCCTGGTCCACCGGCTGAAAAACACCCCCAAAACATTAGGTTCCCACCACCATGTTTGACAGCGGGGATGGTGTTCTTAGGGTTGAAGACTTCTCCTTTTTATGCCAAATGAAGGCTACATCATTGTGGCCAAATAATTCAATTTTTGTTTCATCTGATCATAAAACAGAGGACCAGAAGTCTTCTTCTTTGCCCAGATAAGCAATTGGAAAGGCCAAGCAGGCTTTTGTGTGCCTTATCTGGAGAAGCCAGCGCAGGTGTCACTTTTGGCTTCCAACCACGTCCTCTGAGATTTTTCACAGTGCGGAATCTTGTATTTTTAAATATTACTTTGCACTGTAGCCACTGGATCTTCAAAACATTTAGATATGGTCTTATAGCCCTTTCCTGAGCAACCACAATGCGCAGCCGCAGGTCTTCAGTGAGCTCCTTTGTCTTAGCCATGACTGTCCACAAACCAACAGCAGAGAGCTTCTGTTTTTCACCTGTTGAGTTGATTAAAACAGCTGTTCCCAATGAATCAGAGTAATTAGGATGCTTTAGAACAGATTGGACTATTTGGAGTGGTATAGAACTTTGGATTTTCCCATAGACTGTGACAGTTGGCAAAGGTTATGAATAATTTTGGACATGCCACGTTTTGTTTAAATGTAAATAACAGCTGAGAAATTTTTTTTCTCACAATGATGCCTCTTGTACATCGTCTTATTATCTTTTGGGAGAAGCCTGTGTCATTTCCGGTCAAAAAAAACTTGCTGGTTGAATAAAAGTAACTTTAAGTCAGAATTGCCAAAGGTATGAATTATTTCAGGCTTGACTGTATGTCAAACATTACTGTAATAATGTAAATCACAGCTTTTGTGTCTATAAGTTTAATTCAAATGTGATGGGGAAGCTTATTATTATTATTATTATTATTTATTATAGCTTTATTGCACAGAGAAATATTCCAATTATAAACTGGCAGTACTGATCAAATCTAGGTTACCTCAATCATGTTTTTAGTGTTACTGTACATTAAAAAGATAATGAAGTATGACATCAGGTAGCGTCATCATAACAATGAGGAACTCTGGGTGTGACAGACTTATTCAGGTAAGGTCAACACCACATAATCTATACAGTGTTGAAAGAAAGATGGAGAACATACCCATTTATCGACCTGAAGATTTTTTCATGCTCTGCATAACTTTGGTTGAGCCTGTAACATAAAATATATGTTTATTAGTATGCCTGTTGAAATAACATAATTTTGGATACAGCTTTGTTGATTTTATTCAGTTATATTCTACCATGTGTGATTCTCTTAAATGTATGGTTGTTGTTATCATTTATATAACATATGACTCTTGTGAATTAGTTTCCTTTAATGACTCAGTCACTTTGTGAACTCTTAGAAAGCTGCCACTAAGGCAGTACCCTTTTAAAATTACACTTTTACACCTTGCACCTAAAGGGTGCATATAAGTGCCAAAAGTATTGAGACACCGCCTTCTAATGAACTGGTTTGACTACTTTAGTAATTTCTTAATGTTTAAGCATATAATGATATTCTAGGGAATTTCGTGCTTCTAATTTTCTAGCAACAGTTTTGACAGGACCCTTTTTTATTCTAACATTACAATGTCTCTGAGTATAAGGCAAAGTTCTAAGAAATTATTAAGTCAATGTGGAAGAACTTGACTGGTCTGCAGAAAACAAAGTCCTAATCCAGCTGAAAATGCAGACCTTGAGCCAACTCATCACCAAACACCAATGACTTTGTACATATTGGTGCAGTAATTTTAGACAATCCCGAAACGTTTGCAGACAGAGATAGAAATAACATTTTTAAATACATTCATTATTATTCCATCTTTGTTGCCACAGTTTTGAAAGTGCCTTTTTCTGTTCTAAAGGAGGGGGTGTCCCAATACTTTTGTATGTACAAGTCATTGGTTTTTGATTTTGGAGTTTTTGGCGCAAGGATTGTATTTAAAATGACTGGAGGTGTTCAGATGGGATTAAGACTTTACTTTATGCAGACTAGTCAGGTTCTTCCACACTGAATTGCACTGAATCAATTATTTTCTTTTTGAACCTTGCCTTAAACACAGAGGCATTGTCATGTTAGATCAGAAAAGGGTCCCATCCAAACTGTTGCTACAAAATTAGAAGAACACAATCCCCAAGAACAGGAGTTCTCAACTCTGGCCCTCGAGGTCCATTTTCCTGCAGAGTTTAGCTCCAACCCTAATCAAACACACCTGAACAAGCTAATCAAGCTCTTCATCATTACTAGAAAGTTACAGGCAGGTGAGTTTGATCAAGGTTGGAGGTAAACTCTGCAGGAAAGTGGACCTCGAGGGCCAGAGTTGAGAACCACTGCCCTAGAATATCATTATATGCTTAAAGATTAAGATTTATACTCATGAAAATTACTAAAGTAGACAAACCTGTTCAGTGAAAGGGGGTGTCCTAATAGTTTTGGCAATATAGTGTACATAACAGTACCTAAAGTATACATATTAATACCTAAATTGTACATATTTTGATCGTTTTTACCTTTTTTCCAAGAGTGTATGTTGTCGTTTTTAAATCACTCGATTACACTTGAACTAATTTCAAAGATAATAGATATTATGAAATAATATACCCAAATTATTTTTAAGTAGGTCTAAAATGCACTCTAATTAAGTTAACTAATTGCATTTAATAAACAGCATCATCAATCGGCCATATTGGCAGCACTGAAGGTAATGCCACTAAACCAAACGAAACTTGCATATTTTGCCTATTTTTTTCTGCTGGAAATGGTCAATTATTGTCGTTTTTAGCAGACCGGGAAAAACATTTGGAGTACCATAGACTGCCAAAAGTTATAACAAATCAAGAAAAAGAATTCAATAAACTGTCTGAGGAACAAAAGCCATTTGCAGTTAGCCAAACTGAATCAGGATTTCCAGGACAAGAATCTTGTTTGTTCTTATCATTTCCAGTCAGGTAGGTGAAATATTAGGCTTTTTTTTTTATTAATACTGCTTTTATGTATCTGTACCACCTATTAACTTAAGTTTGTCAAAATATTGTGCCCATTTCCTCCTTCTTTAGAATATTTAGAAGCTTTCACACGTTTTTTTTTTTTTTTTCATGGTTTAGACCAGTGTTTTTCAACCTTTTTTGAGCCAAGGTACATTTTTAATTGAAAAAAATCACAAGGCACATTAACAATCGAAACTGTAAAAAAATGAAACTCTGTAGCCAATAACAATTAACAATATACAGCCGTTCTTATCGAAGTGTCTTGAACAGGAATCAAATAAACACAAAGAAAAAAGTATTTTATGATCTTTCATATTGCTTCTGCTTTCAAAAAAAAAGTGCAATTAACAATATACAGTCATTCTTATCAAAGTGTCTTGAATAGGAATCAAATAAACACAATGAAAACAGTCTTTTTTGATCTTTCATATTTCTACCTACTCAGTGTGAAACCTGGGCCTGTTTGGATGAACACAGAGCTGATATCCTGGCAGGAATTGAAGAAAGACACACATGAAGCTCTTCCTCAACAGCTCTTAGTCTCTCTCTGTTTTTAGTTTTTATAGCAGTCAGGGTTGAGAAGCTTGACAATGGCATATTATTCACAGACAATAACTTATTAGTTTTCAAAAAATGTTTTAGACCAATTAGGTAAAATTTAATAATTTCCCACGGCACACCTGACGATCTCTCACGGCACACTAGTGTACCGCGGCACAGTGGTTGAAAAACACTGGTTTAGACCAGGGGTTCTCAAACTATCTGGAGATAGGGACCCCTCATAGGGCAGAAAAAATTCCAAGGACCCCCTCATAACCGCAACACAAATGTAATAGCTAAATCACGTGTGAGAGAGAGAGAGAGAACGATGGGAAAGGGTTGAGCAAGTAAAAATGAACTGCAAGAACACAGTGGAACACAATGTAAATAGTGCAAAAGGCTTTTATAGGTATAGTCCTAAAATGCAATGAAAATGCACTGATGCAATTACAGGCAATAAACAGATAGAATCAAACTCTTTTGGAATGACTTCATGTGTTATGAAAATATATGTTTAACTGGTGTGTGTTTGAGGTGGGGGGGACAAGTAAAAATTAACCCTGCAGCCACACAGTGGAACACAGTGAATTTCAAAAGGATTTTTGATAAGGATAATAAGGATAATATAGTGCTAAAATATAAAATACAATGACAATGCACCAATGCAGTAACAGGCAATAAAAAGAGAGTATGTTTACCCAGTTTAACAATTAACACTGCAGAAACATTGGAACACAATGAAAATAGTGCAAAAGATGTTTGCTAAGAAGTATAGTGCTCAGATATAAAATACAATGACAATGCACCAATTTGGGATTATCAATACTTGACCTTTTTAAATATTTATCCATTGTGGATTCTAGCCTAGTAACGTTAGGTTAGTGTTTTTATAGTGCTTTGACGGATTGACGTAATGTAACAACAAAGTTTCTATTGGCCCCGAATTAAAGCGGGGGGAGTGCTGAAAATAATGCGCCGGTTTAATTGGCTTTCATACATTAGCTCGAGACGTGAAGTTTAAGTCTGAGGGAAATGTTTTGGCAGATTGATACGGTGACGCATTGCTGCCACACACATATTTTTTTCCACACTCAGCTATGTGGTTATAACGACATCTTTTCTCGTAAAAACGACATCTTTTTCACGTAATAACGACATATTATGTCATAAAAACGATCTGATATTCCTGTTATAGGGAATATAACAGGACATAAAGGAGGATGCACGTTTCTGGAGTTATATAGAAATACACTGTTTTAATAATTTTAATGTAATGGTTTCAATTGTAGCGGCATGTTTATTAGGATTAATCTCCAATCTGCCCTCGGACCCAGAGGATTTAAGATGATCAGATCAAAACTGTTATTTCTGAATAATCGACTCTGAGCTTGGAATCTTATTTGGATGAAAGTTCGATTTTACAGAAAATTGAAATACGATCATAAAGAAATAAAAGAGAAATGACAAACGTTTGATTGTATTATGATAATGATAATTTCGTTCTGTTTCAAAAATGAACAAAATTAATGAAAAAAAAAAAAATCAGTTTTAGTATGTTTGTCCGTGGGTAAAAAGAGAGCTTTAATAATTATGTGGGCGGCAATGAAAAGCCACTTTTCAACTCAACCTGTCTTTACTGTCTATCGCATCATCCAGAATAAATACAAATACAAAAATACAAAAAATAAAATAAAATAAAATCTAGCTTAATTTCGTTTTTTCTTTTCTCAAACAAAACGAAATAATAATAATAATAATAATAATAATAATAATAATTAAGCTATTATTATTATTAGGCCTATTATTATATTTTTTTATTATGAATTCTATTTATTTCTGCTCGCATTTCGATTTGCTGTTAAATCAATCAAAAAGTCGATTATTTAGATTTAATAGTTTTGATTATCTTAAATAAGATTTTATAATAAAATAATAATACGCCTAATAATAATAATAATAATAATAATAATAATAATAATAAGCATAATAAAAATTTGAGTGGCCTATTATTATTATTTCATTTTGTTTGAGAAACGGAAAAGCGAAAAGCTCGATTTTTCGTATTTTTGTTCGTGGGTAAAACACATGAGCTTATTGCTTGAATATTAATTTAACATGCCTGGGCGGCCTTGATACTTAGTATGATTATATACAAATTATAAATTATTTATTATACATTATTAAATTTTATCTTTAGCTGAATCAAGCCACGAAATTTGTACTAAAGACTGTACACTACCTCTTGTTGGAGTTATACGAATTAAATAAACACAATTTTGTTTTCGATTCTTTTATTGTAGTAGACCTTTCAAGCTGCATAGAGACATAAATTGCCAGAGCGCACCCTGTATTTTTACAAAGGCAATTTGTAACGTTTTGTTGTTATTGTGGAAGTACATAAAATAAAGCAGACTTTTATATTCTTTCCTCTGTAATCACAATGTAAGGGATCGCGCTGGTGCCGCCGACCCGAGAAGTGCAGTGTTGCGCTTCATATACGAGGCAAAGAAACGTTATTGTGACTAATTTGCAGAGCGGTACATCAGACGAACATGTATTCTGCATTATGTGATAGACAGTAGACAGGCTGAGTTGAAAAGTGGCTTTTCAGGGCCGCTCACGGACAAATATTAAAGCATAAGCACTCTTTTCATAAAAAAAAATCATTTATTTTTCATTTTTTAAACAGAACGAAATCATCATCATCATAACACGATCAAACGTGTGTAATTTTTCTTATTTATTTCTGATACTATTTAGGCCTACATTTTCTGTAAAATCAAACTTTCAATCCAAATAATATTCCAAGCTCAGAGTCAAAAATAACAGTTTTGATCTGATCGTTTTAGCTGGGTCTGAGGGCAGATTAGTATGGAGATTAATCCTAAAAAACAAGCCGCTACAATTGAATTAATTACATTAAAATTATTAAAACAGTGTATTTCTATATAACTCCAGCAGCGTGCATCCTCCTTTAGGTCAGAACTGTGGCAAAGGCAGCGCGGACAAACGGTTTCTGCACGCATAAGCAGGGCGTAAGCAGCGCGTATTTTTTTCGGCGCGCATGTTAACAGATTATATCATTCACACCGCACGCAGGGACGGCGCGGCAGTATGGCAAGCCAAAAGGGTCAGAATTACGCTATAGATGAAACGCGTTTACATACAAAACGCCGTTAAATACGGCGTTTTAAACAGCATTGGCGCCGCAAAATAAGCTGTTGTGACTATAAACGCCGTAAAAAACGCGCGAAAATACGTCAATGACGCCGTATTTTACGGCGTTTTAATGTGCAAGAAAAGCGCCGCTTTTTACGCCGTTCATTTTGCCATTTAACGCCGTAAAAAACGCCGTTTTGGTTGCGCAGAGCGCGCGTCACTTACGGCGCTTTGCTTATAGTATAATGAGTCACACCCATTGATTTCCACAGCCAGTAATATTGAAAGGTTCTCATCCAATCAATGATGAACAGAACCAGACCAGACCAATTCAGCACAGATGATTTGTGGTAATCCAATTTGCATTAGTTATTTGCCATTAAATAAGATGAAAAATCCAGTTTGCTTTAAAATGAACAAAATAAGCTTAATTTTGAGCTGCAATCGAACATTAAATGTTTGCACTTGCCAGCTTACAGAGAATACTGTATGAAGGTAAAACAGAGGCAACACTTGAGAGCTTGTTGATTTGAACGTGCAGGCTTGTCATTATAATATTCGTATTTGTAAGTTGAAATTTGAACTGGCAGCTATGATGTGAGAAGCTGAATATGCCGATTTGCACACACAGACAATGATCAAAGCACCCGTGTTTTGAATGTGAATAGCTACAATTGTGTAAAAATGACATCCAACAAAATGACAGACACAAACGTGTAGGACATACCTGCATATTGCAGAGTAATATCGCTGTACCAGAACCGCTGAGAAGGAATTGTGACATGCTTTGATCTCGTGCCACACGGTCATGTAGTTCATGGAGCTCTCAATAGTTCCAAAAACTCCGTGCTGTGAACATATTTGAATAAGATTAATCAGGACAGAGGTTTGGCTGTGTTTGCAGCAATTTCTAGAAATTATTAACACATAATGTGCATTGATTTTGGTTCTAAATAAAATGCTCCATATTTTGGATGGCCATTTAAAAAAAATGTTTTTTAATATGCCTATTCTTCCAGTGCAACGAGGCAAATTGGAGGCATTTAGTGGCGAGAAAGAAATACTCTTATGTAATGCCATGTTTTCACCACCAGATGCCCTAATGGCTTTTTTAATGAATTCTTTTAGCTCTAGTTGCTCAAAACAGTATTGCCGGTCATGACTGCTTCTATTTTTAATACTTTGCTTTATCATTATATCATTCAGGCATTATCAAGCACTCGATTTTTATACGTTTTTTTTTATTTTTGCATTTAAAAAGGTTCATTAATGACATACCATGTTATTTTATGATAGTCATATAAGCACAAGTGAATAGACAAGCAAATAAGGAAAGACAAGCAAATAAGGAATTTAACCCAATAAAGAAGTTTAAATTATATATATATATATATATTATATATATATATATATATATATATAATAAAAACAACAGTTATATGTCAACTTTGGTACAGCATATGCTACTGAGTTGGTTCATTTGTGGTTCACGGCTCTACGAAAGTTCACGGAAAGGACAACGAGATGCCAGAAATAAATGTAAACACTGTTTTGTTGTCTTGTTTTGTTCTGAAAACCATTTAAAATAGTATAGGCTATTTATTGTGTTTAATGATTGTACATTATAAACAATAGGCGGAGCGTGTGTAAGGCTATAGGCCACCGGACCTGGGGCAAAAAATGCACCTAAATTGGACATAGGCCCTACTCCCCTGCACAAACAAATTCAATATATTGCGTCTGTTGCTAATAAAATGAAAATGAATAGAAAGCAATTGCGGCATTACATTAAGATCTGCACCGTAATTCTTTTTAGGCGTTTTTACAATGTTGTATTATAACCAATCACACACGATTCTGTTGAGTTTAGGAATGCGTTCAAATGGGTCTTATCAGTTTTGTTGAGTGCGCGCAACTCTTGATTAAAAAAAAAAAAAATTCATAAACAACAAAGCTCAGATGCACCTACAATGTAGCTAAGTAAGAGATTCATTACACAGGGAATACATCGAAATCATGGTTTACATTTAAGATACAAGAACATTAAGATATAAGATAACATGTATATTGAAAAGTTCTTTAAAAGCATCTGGATGCAATAAAGTAATTTTTAAAGGTGTTATTAAAGCATTTGCGGTATGGATTAAAATACTAATAGGCTAATAAATAATTTGCATATAGGACAAAATTGCGTTGCAGCAAATCCTCTAAGATATTTAGAACAGAGAAACATAAAATCAGAAAATATAAACAGCTACAATAATTAAAGTTTTAATATACCTTATGCCAGTATAATTTGTAATTATAATTATAATTTTATAGTATATTCTATAAAATTTTAATTTGAATAGAATTATAAAATAAATATAATCGGGCCTGTTTTAGGCTTTTCCTAATTTTTAGATTTTAGACATTTATCAGTAATGGAGATGAAGAAAAAAATTACTCGCCATCTCTTCTTTGGACGTGCCTTATATAGAAATATCTTTACATCTTTACAGATTACATAATGAACGTTTCTATTTTCGATTTGAATTATTTCGTTTTAGAGTGGTAATTTAAAGCTTTCTGTGTTCATTGTGAAGCGATGCTGTTCAAGAACAGACGGCAGAAAGCGCATTCTGTTTTCCTTTATTTTATAAACGCACGACGACTTGTTTATAGGCTATTGTGAGTGCACTAAAAATCCATTTCAAGCTGCTTCAGCTGCCTTCAAGTCTCCACACAAACGATTAGATATTCATCCAACAGCACGCATTTATCAAGGTTAAACGTTTAAAGTAATGTGTGATATGCTTGAACTGTTTTATACATAGATTTTAATTTAGGCAAGTCCTTAATATGCTTTGAGAAAGCTAAACTGATTAAATATAGATGATCGCTCACTGCCGCTGGCCGCTTATCATCATTACTTTAAAAACATTTAACGTACAATATACGAACAAAAATGCTTCAAACGTTTTGCTAAATTAACTTAATAAAAAACCTAAACGAAATATAATCACTTTTCCATTTTTAAACCGAACTAATTTAATAGCGGAATGCTTGCTTTTGATAGATTCTACCTTTTTTGTTTGAGTTTAAGCCGTCATCATTTGGCCTTAGCAAAAAAAAAAAAAAAAAAAAATGCGTACCCTTGGAAGAAATCCTATGGAAGCCCGTTTCCGCCAGGTCAGAAAAAAAATCCATGCCTTAAAAAGTCGAAATTATGACTTACTTAAGTCATAATTATGAGATAAAAAGTCGAAATTATGACTTAAAAAGTCGAAATTATGACTTAACAAGTCGAAAGTATGAGATGAAAAGTCGAAATTATGACTTAAAAAGTCGAAATTATGGCTTAAAAAGTCGAAATTATGACTTAACAAGTCGAAATTATGAGATAAAAAGTCGACTTACTATGTTGAAATTATGACTTAAAAAAATCGAAATTATGACTTAAATCATAATTATGACTTAAAAAGTCGAAATTATGACTTAAACACATTGATCACATGACCACTCCACGCCTTCCGTTTTGAATCATGATTCGGCATACGCCTTTGAAGTTCGGTTTCCAGGAGTGTTCTAATGATAAACGGGACATTCCAGAACGAATTACCTTGGTTTAAAACTGTTTGGAGCTCCAAGTTCAGTAGCTACACACCTTATTAATAAATTGGGGGTGGCTTAATGGAAAAAAAGAGTGAAATGAATGAAAATGAAAAAGGTCAAAATCTTGTATACAGTTTATATAGGCCTATACACACACACACACACACACACACACACCACACACACACACATACATCCTGCGAAGCCGCTATACGTCCCGATCGAAATCAAATGATTCACGAAACGCTCATTGAAGTCCCATTCTGAATGAAATGACTCGAGATCCAATTGGAGCGCTTTAAAACAGAGGTATTTAAAACTCCGTTGAAACTTTGCTCAATTTCTCTATATAATGTATTCGTTGTTTGACATAAAATCATTACAATTATTAGGCCTAACCTACAGTATATTATATATTTATATATTTATTTAATTAATATTATATTAATTTCAGCGCGTTGCGTTCATATTCCGGGTTCACCCGCTTGCCTCTACACTGTACAGTTTATATTATATAATCTGAATATGTGTGTGTGTTTTTATTACCACTCTCCTTTCCACTAAGACACGTTAAAACGTTTTACAACAGATTTCTTTTGAATTTGTTCATTAAAGAGATTTGCTCTAATTAATTATTGACAGTTTCTGCTGATTACA
>NC_133375.1:2920184-2959178 GCF_049309525.1 Garra rufa | reverse complement strand
ATATATATATATATATATATATATATATATATATATATATATATATATATATATATATAAAGAATATATCTATAAGTATATGTTGGGTTAAAACAATATGAAAAGAGAAGGAGGAACGCAACTATGCTATATATATGTGTATATATATATATATATATGTGTATATATATGTATATGGTATATCTTGGTGACTGTTCGGGTCCTGCAGTTTTGATTTTCATCTAACCATAATCCACAATTATCCAGCCTTAATGTAGGCCGTCCATCATTCGCAGAGTGTCTCAACTGTGAAGATTCTCTCTGAATTCTGGCCCTTAACCTTCAATCACTGCCTTGCTCCCTCTAAAGTATGAACTTTGACTTTTGACTGGTCTTTTTTTTTTATTTCTACTTGTTTTGTTTTCCACTACGGGCTCCAAGTTGAAGTATCCTGACCCAAACGGACACTTATTCTGTTACCGCCATTATCTGAAGTGTTCCGTACTGATGTGAAGTGTTGGAGTCATTTGTTACGAGTGAACTGGGGTCTTCAGCTGTGTGTATGGGTGTGTGTGTGTGGAGTCTTGGGGTCAGAAAGCCCCAGTTTTTGTGCCTTCAAGTTTTCCGTAGCGCAATGTGTAGTTTCAGGCAATGAGTAGAACAACTGGTCTCACATGCATATAGGGAATTTATTTTAATCTCAGGGGTATACTTGGCGTTTTCCTGCTCTCAAAAACGTAACTTGCCTCTCTGGTAATTATCATTTCCAAAAAAGAAAAAAAAAAAGTGAAAGTGAAAGACAAAAAACAAAGTATACAAAATTTATTTAGAATTTTATACAGCATCCTGTATTGTATTCTGTTTTATTTATGCCTTTGTAAAACTTCAGCAGTATTGAAAATTGAATGTTGGTACGAAAAAAATGAACAGACATACTATTTTGAACGGATAAGCTAAAGAAATCAAACCATGTAACAAAAGACTGATCAGTTTGTTTGTTTGTTTTTTTCTTTTTTTGTTCCATTCAGATCAGTGTGGAATTATGTTACTCATCATTGTGTTTTGGGAGATAAAATCTGTTATTTTTCCAGATGCCTGTAGCAGAACTTTTTTCATACTCTGTGAACTGTTAAAGGGCCAAGACTCAGCACGGCTGCCACTAACAGTTTTGAACTATTTGCCAATCAAGACAAGACAGAGGTTTTACATGTAAGAAAACCAAAAAAGAAAAAAAAACAAACAGGATATGAACTTGAATGTTATGATTAGATAAAAATCACGTCGTCCTTGGAGAACTTTGGAATGCTTTCTCCTTGAATATCAATGCTTGTATGATGACAGATGGTAGTGAATGTGTGAACGTCCCACTCATCTAATGTTTACTTGTTGACTGACTTATCCAATGCAGGTTTGCAGAATGTGCTTGACTGTTTTATACAGCTGATTCCTGCTTGAATGAGGCTAAGTGCAAGAGACACAATTGGCTCTGATTTATTAAACCAGTCGGGAATGCAATGTGAGTGTTTTTACTTTTATTTTTACTTTTTCTTCTTTTGGTTCCAGAAGTTCTTGTGATTGAGTAATGGCCTTTTTACCCGACATCTGCAGTAGTGTCGTAGTAAACATGAATATTATTCTGAAACCGAGCATGTGTTTATGTGTTCAAATGAGCTGGCGAGAAGTGAAACGTGAAACAATGACTGTATTGAAATATATAACTCTTGTGTTTTCAGAAAGGAGAGATTTACTTCAGAATTGGCTGCAATTTGCTGTATTTTGCGCCAAATGGTGCATTGCTTTGACTGGTCTCGCTTGATCTCAGACCTGATTGCTGATTTAAAAGCTTCACACACAAAATAGTAAATGGGTTTGATTGGCAAAACAATCAGATTGATGCTTGGTACCAAAGAGATTTCAAATGTGGTTTTGCTGTTGTGCATTACAGCAGGTGAATGTGTTTCTCAGCTTTTGTATGGTCCTATAAGTGTCTAGAATTAATATAAAAACATTGCCATCACTTTGGACATTGGTACCACTGAGTTAAACTAAAATATACTGTGTTTATATAAAAAAATATATATAAATAGTATTAATAAAAATAATGGGTGGCTGTTAATATGATGTTAGTTATTTATATATATATATATATATATATATATATATATATATATATATATATATATATATATATATATATATATATATATAATTTTGGTATAATAATGAAATGCGTGACCCTGGACCACAGAACCAGTCATAAGTAGCACGGTATATTTGTAGCAATAGCCAACAATACATTGTATGAGTCAAAATTGATTTTTCTTTTATGCCAAAAATCATTAGGATATTAAGTAACGATCATGTTCCATTAAGATATTTTGTAACTAAATATATAAAAACTTTATTTTTAATAAGTAATATTCATTGCTAATTTATTCAGCTTTCATGTGATGTATTGAAATTATGTATTCAAATCTCAATTTCAAACAATTGACCATTATTTTTTTTTGGACCAGGGTCACACATACATAATATTCTGTGAATGAAATTGATTTTTACACCCGCTAGGGGGCGCTACCAGCTGGTTATTCGGACAAGGTTATTGGCTGATGGCCAAACATAAAATGAAATTCTGATAGCCCTGATAGTAAATCAATGGGATTATATAACAGTATCGCAGGCTGCTTACATAAAATGCATATAAATATCAGTTATCCCTCTATCTCTCCCAATAATACGTCTTGGTAAGATGATATTTAAATGTTTAGTTATAAACTGAAAGCTCTAGTTTTAATCGTGGGGCAAAACATGTAATGCCATGCAATAAAATGAGCAATGAGGGTCGTACGAATAAATAAACACGATTTATATGATTCTATATAATATGATTCTTGTGCATCATATTTAATACTGACATTTTAACATAATCTATTCATCACCAAGTAAATCTAAGTTGCTTCAGTGTTCATCTTGAAATATTATCAATGATATACAATGTCAAATCTCTTAAATCAGTAAGGATTTAACAGCAAAAAAAATAAAATAAAAAAATACTACAATATGTACCTGCAAACTAGTCGCCGAAATTCGCCTTTTTTTAAATCAAAATATGTGACCCTGGAGCCTGGAAAATAAGACCAGTTATAAGGGTTACTTTTTTAAAGTTGAGATTTATACATATCTGATAGCTGAATAAATGCGCTTATTGGTTTGTTAGGATATAATATTTTGCCGAGATACAACTATTTGAAAATCTGAATTCTAACGGTGCGTTCACACTGGCACGTAGCGAGCGGGGCGAAGCGAGCGTTTTCAGTTCATTCATATGGAAGTTGCGCGTAAACGGTCGCGTGGTGCATTTTGGGATTGGAAGCGGCGCGGAGGAAAGCGTTGAGAGCAGCTGACAGCGTCGAAAGGTTGGGCATTCCTCAACCTTATGCAAATTTCGAGCGCAAAACGCCGGCAACAACCAATCGGTGTGAGAAGTTGGCAAGGAAAGACTATGACGCGTGTTTCCGAAACTGGTGGATTACTGAGCTGAAATCACATATTATTGAAAAAGTCACGCAAAAGTAAATGTACTTTGCATGTTGTTAGTATACGCTACAGTTTAGTTTGCGAACCGCCGTTAAAAGAAGACAATGGAACGTAAATAGGGTGTGAACATTGTTTTTCAGAGGCGTGCTCTGCCCTAAATTTGACACTCCCCAAAGCAGTGGCGTTGTAGCGTTGCCAGCGGCACTGAGTATGGCAAGCCAAAAGGGTCAGAATTACGCTATAGATGAAACGCGTTTACATACAAAACGCCGTTAAATACGGCGTTTTAAACAGCATTGGCGCCGCAAAATAAGCTGTTGTGACTATAAACGCCGTAAAAAAACGCGCGAAAATACGTCAATGACGCCGTATTTTACGGCGTTTTAATGTGCAAGAAAAGCGCCGCTTTTTACGCCGTTCATTTTGCCATTTAACGCCGTAAAAAACGCCGTTTTGGTTGCGCAGAGCGCGCGTCACTTACGGCGCTTTGCTTATAGTATAATGAGTCACACCCATTGATTTCCACAGCCAGTAATATTGAAAGGTTCTCATCCAATCAATGATGAACAGAACCAGACCAGACCAATTCAGCACAGATGATTTGTGGTAATCCAATTTGCATTAGTTATTTGCCATTAAATAAGATGAAAAATCCAGTTTGCTTTAAAATGAACAAAATAAGCTTAATTTTGAGCTCTGCAATCGAACATTAAATGTTTGCACTTGCCAGCTTACAGAGAATACTGTATGAAGGTAAAACAGAGGCAACACTTGAGAGCTTGTTGATTTGAACGTGCAGGCTTGTCATTATAATATTCGTATTTGTAAGTTGAAATTTGAACTGGCAGCTATGATGTGAGAAGCTGAATATGCCGATTTGCACACACAGACAATGATCAAAGCACCCGTGTTTTGAATGTGAATAGCTACAATTGTGTAAAATGACATCCAACAAAATGACAGACACAAACGTGTAGGACATACCTGCATATTGCAGAGTAATATCGCTGTACCAGAACCGCTGAGAAGGAGTTGTGACATGCTTTGATCTCGTGCCACACGGTCATGTAGTTCATGGAGCTCTCAATAGTTCCAAAAACTCCGTGCTGTGAACATATTTGAATAAGATTAATCAGGACAGAGGTTTGGCTGTGTTTGCAGCAATTTCTAGAAATTATTAACACATAATGTGCATTGATTTTGGTTCTAAATAAAATGCTCCATATTTTGGATGGCCATTTAAAAAAAATGTTTTTTAATATGCCTATTCTTCCAGTGCAACGAGGCAAATTGGAGGCATTTAGTGGCGAGAAAGAAAATACTCTTATGTAATGCCATGTTTTCACCACCAGATGCCCTAATGGCTTTTTAATGAATTCTTTAGCTCTAGTTGCTCAAAACAGTATTGCCGGTCATGACTGCTTCTATTTTTAATACTTTGCTTTATCATTATATCATTCAGGCATTATCAAGCACTCGATTTTTATACGTTTTTTTTTATTTTTGCATTTAAAAAGGTTCATTAGTGACATACCATGTTATTTTATGATAGTCATATAAGCACAAGTGAATAGACAAGCAAATAAGGAAAGACAAGCAAATAAGGAATTTAACCCAATAAAGAAGTTTAAATTATATATATATATATATATATATATATATATATATATATATATATATATATATATATATATATAATAAAAACAACAGTTATATGTCAACTTTGGTACAGCATATGCTACTGAGTTGGTTCATTTGTGGTTCACGGCTCTACGAAAGTTCACGGAAAGGACAACGAGATGCCAGAAATAAATGTAAACACTGTTTTGTTGTCTTGTTTTGTTCTGAAAACCATTTAAAATAGTATAGGCTATTTATTGTGTTTAATGATTGTACATTATAAACAATAGGCGGAGCGTGTGTAAGGCTATAGGCCACCGGGACCTGGGGCAAAAAAATGCACCTAAATTGGACATAGGCCCTACTCCCCTGCACAAACAAATTCAATATATTGCGTCTGTTGCTAATAAAATGAAAATGAATAGAAAGCAATTGCGGCATTACATTAAGATCTGCACCGTAATTCTTTTTAGGCGTTTTTACAATGTTGTATTATAACCAATCACACACGATTCTGTTGAGTTTAGGAATGCGTTCAAATGGGTCTTATCAGTTTTGTTGAGTGCGCGCAACTCTTGATTAAAAAAAAAAAAAAAATTCATAAACAACAAAGCTCAGATGCACCTACAATGTAGCTAAGTAAGAGATTCATTACACAGGGAATACATCGAAATCATGGTTTACATTTAAGATACAAGAACATTTAAGATATAAGATAACATGTATATTGAAAAGTTCTTTAAAAGCATCTGGATGCAATAAAGTAATTTTTAAAGGTGTTATTAAAGCATTTGCGGTATGGATTAAAATACTAATAGGCTAATAAATAATTTGCATATAGGACAAAATTGCGTTGCAGCAAATCCTCTAAGATATTTAGAACAGAGAAACATAAAAATCAGAAAATATAAACAGCTACAATAATTAAAGTTTTAATATACCTTATGCCAGTATAATTTGTAATTATAATTATAATTTTATAGTATATTCTATAAAATTTTAATTTGAATAGAATTATAAAATAAATATAATCGGGCCTGTTTTAGGCTTTTCCTAATTTTTAGATTTTAGACATTTATCAGTAATGGAGATGAAGAAAAAAATTACTCGCCATCTCTTCTTTGGACGTGCCTTTATATAGAAATATCTTTACATCTTTACAGATTACATAATGAACGTTTCTATTTTCGATTTGAATTATTTCGTTTTAGAGTGGTAATTTAAAGCTTTCTGTGTTCATTGTGAAGCGATGCTGTTCAAGAACAGACGGCAGAAAGCGCATTCTGTTTTCCTTTATTTTATAAACGCACGACGACTTGTTTATAGGCTATTGTGAGTGCACTAAAAATCCATTTCAAGCTGCTTCAGCTGCCTTCAAGTCTCCACACAAACGATTAGATATTCATCCAACAGCACGCATTTATCAAGGTTAAACGTTTAAAGTAATGTGTGATATGCTTGAACTGTTTTATACATAGATTTTAATTTAGGCAAGTCCTTAATATGCTTTGAGAAAGCTAAACTGATCAAATATAGATGATCGCTCACTGCCGCTGGCCGCTTATCATCATTACTTTAAAAACATTTAACGTACAATATACGAACAAAAATGCTTCAAACGTTTTGCTAAATTAACTTAATAAAAAACCTAAACGAAATATAATCACTTTTCCATTTTTAAAACCGAACTAATTTAATAGCGGAATGCTTGCTTTTGATAGATTCTACCTTTTTTGTTGAGTTTAAGCCGTCATCATTTGGCCTTAGCAAAAAAAAAAAAAAAAAAAAAATGCGTACCCTTGGAAGAAATCCTATGGAAGCCCGTTTCCGCCAGGTCAGAAAAAAATCCATGCCTTAAAAAGTCGAAATTATGACTTACTTAAGTCATAATTATGAGATAAAAAGTCGAAATTATGACTTAAAAAGTCGAAATTATGACTTAACAAGTCGAAAGTATGAGATGAAAAGTCGAAATTATGACTTAAAAAGTCGAAATTATGGCTTAAAAAATCGAAATTATGACTTAAGTCGAAATTATGAGATAAAAAGTCGACTTACTATGTCGAAATTATGACTTAAAAAATCGAAATTATGACTTAAATCATAATTATGACTTAAAAAGTCGAAATTATGACTTAAACACATTGATCACATGACCACTCCACGCCTTCCGTTTTGAATCATGATTCGGCATACGCCTTTGAAGTTCGGTTTCCAGGAGTGTTCTAATGATAAACGGGACATTCCAGAACGAATTACCTTGGTTTAAAACTGTTTGGAGCTCCAAGTTCAGTAGCTACACACCTTATTAATAAATTGGGGGTGGCTTAATGGAAAAAAAGAGTGAAATGAATGAAAATGAAAAAGGTCAAAATCTTGTATACAGTTTATATAGGCCTATACACACACACACACACACACACACACACACACACACACACATACATCCTGCGAAGCCGCTATACGTCCCGATCGAAATCAAATGATTCACGAAACGCTCATTGAAGTCCCATTCTGAATGAAATGACTCGAGATCCAATTGGAGCGCTTTAAAACAGAGGTATTTAAAACTCCGTTGAAACTTTGCTCAATTTCTCTATATAATGTATTCGTTGTTTGACATAAAATCATTACAATTATTAGGCCTAACCTACAGTATATTATATATTTATATATTTATTTAATTAATATTATATTAATTTCAGCGCGTTGCGTTCATATTCCGGGTTCACCCGCTTGCCTCTACACTGTACAGTTTATATTATATAATCTGAATATGTGTGTGTGTTTTTATTACCACTCTCCTTTCCACTAAGACACGTTAAACGTTTTACAACAGATTTCTTTTGAATTTGTTCATTAAAGAGATTTGCTCTAATTAATTATTGACAGTTTCTGCTGATTACATTTTTATGCCAGTAGGTGGTGACAAATGAATGTCTTTTATGTTTTTGAGTGAGTTATTGAATCACTGGGCCCTTCAATTGGACACAGACGCAACAGGATTAAACTAGCTTAATTTGCTCAATTTTAATTTTTATTTTATTATTTTTAGCTTAATTTTTTTTTATTAATTGATTAGAATTTAAATATTTTCATTCAACACATTTTCAACACAGCATCTTAGACATTTTGCTTTCAAATTATTTTGTACTTTAAAACATTAGATAAATTATTTTCCACAAACCATCATCTTTTAGTAATCCCAAGGACTAAAACTGCACATGTTTTGGTAGTCAATGTATATTCTTTGTCAGGCAGTTCTGCTGTAAGAGCCTCGCTTTCTGGTGGGTTCAGGTTTTCTTTATTACTCCTAAAGTACAAGTAATTTGGCACAAACACATCTAAGTAGGCTATTCATATTATTAACATTTAAAAGGCAAGCTGGTGAAAAAGAACGCAACGCGCTGATTTTAATCGTTTTCCTCCAACAGAAATATATAGGCTATATATATATATATATATATATATATATATATATATATATATATATATATATATATAAATCATTGCCCCTTTCCAACGTTTCACTTACAAGCCCCGTTCTACCCCAAGAAAACGCTTAACGTGCAACTCAGCGCGTTATGTTCATATTTTACTAAATATTCCGCTTGTCTGTAAATGTTATATCATTTATTAATAAGGTGTGTAGCTACTGAACTTGGAGCTCCAAACAGTTTTAAACCAAGGTAATTCGTTCTGGAATGTCCCGTTTATCATTAGAACACTCCTGTAAACGGAACTTCAAAGGCGTATGCCGAATCATGATTCAAAACGGAAGGCGTGGAGTGGTTATGTGATCAATGTGTTTAAGTCATAATTTCGACTTTTTAAGTAATAATCATGACTTAAGTAAGTCATAATTATGATTTAAGTAAGTCATAATTTCGACTTTTTAAGTCATAATTTCGACTTGTTAAGTCATAATTTCGATTTTTTTAAGTCATAATTTCGACTTTTTATCTCGTAATTATGATTTAAGTATGTCATAATTTCGACTTTTTAAGGCATGGATTTTTTTCTGACCTGGCGGAAACGGGCTTCCATACCTGCGTCTGTTTTCTTTCCTAAAAAGAGGAGTTTATGAGTTAGCCTTACCCTGTGAAATGTGTCTAATAATTCCAACAAGAAAGAGAAGCATTGGACATAATCAAAATATTCGAGACATTTATGTCTGTTAATGTTACGTTGTAGTTTAGGTTAAACACAAATAAGCACAAACCGCATTAATACATTCATAAATAACACTGGTAAATAAAGCGAAGTGTTATAATCATAGGCGGAGGGTGAACCAGCTCCAGGGTAAGGCTAACTCATAAACTCCTCTTTTTAGGAAAGAAAACAGACGCAGGTGTCACGTACATAGGCAAATTAAATATTTTTAATGGGACTGAATTGTATTTAATGTGATTACAAATTAATAAAAACATTAGAAATTGGTTATTTTAACGTTTCATTTCAAGTTATTCAAACAGCGATAGGCCTATTCAGAATACTATTATCACTAACTTTGCAAATCTCACTCACCAAAAAAAACAAAAACAAAAAACAAACAAAAAAATATATAAAATATGCACATACAGGATTTCTTCCAAGGGTACACAGTTTTTTTTTTTTTTTTTTTTTTTTTTTGCGAAGGCCAAATTATGACGGCTTAAACTCAACAAAATTGTAGAATAGGTAGAATCTATCAAAAGCAAGCATTCCGCTATTAAATTAGTTCGGTTTAAAAATAGAAAAGTGATTATATTTCGTTTAGGTTTTTTATTAAGTTAATTTAGCAAAACGTTTGAAGCTTTGTACGTTTGTACGTTAAATGTTTTTAAAGTAATGATGATAAGCGGCCAGCGGCAGTGAGCGATCATCTATATTTGATCAGTTTAGCTTTCTCAAAGCATAAGGACTTGCCTAAATTAAAATATATGTATAAAACAGTTCAAGCATATCACACATGTTACTTTAAACGTTTAACCTTGATAAATGCGCGCTGTTGGATGAATATCCAATCGTTTGTGTGGAGACTTGAAGGCAGCTGAAGCAGCTTGAAATGGAGGCACCAGTGCAATCACTTTTTGTGTGTGTGCGAAAACAATCAAAAAAACATTTCTTCATTTTTACTCATAAAGGTAGGAGTAATACATCATTCTGACCTGTAACGTGTCTTTTTTTTTTTAGTGCACTCACAATAGCCTATAAACAACTTGTGGTGCGTTTATAAAATAAAGGAAAACAGAATGTGCTTTCTGCCATTTGTTCTTGTACAGCATCGCTTCACAATGAACACAGAAAGCTTTAAATTACCACTCTAAAACGAAATAATTCAAATCAAAAATAGAACCGTTCATTATGTAATCTGTAAAGATGTAAAGATATTTCTATATAAAGGCACGTCCAAAGAAGAAATGGCGAGTAATTTTTTTCTTCATCTCCATTACTGATAAATGTCTAAAATCTAAAAATTAGGAAAAGCCTAAAACAGGCCCGATTATATTTATTTTATAATTCTATTCAAATTAAAATTTTATAGAATATACTATAAAATTATAATTATAATTACAAATTATACTGGCATAAGGTATATTAAAACTTTAATTATTGTAGCTGTTTATATTTTCTGATTTTTATGTTTCCCTGTTCTAAATATCTTAAAATTTAGAGGATTTGCTGTAACGCAATTTTGTCCTATATGCAAATTATTTATTAGCCTATTAGTATTTTAATCCATACCGCAAATGCTTTAATAACACCTTTAAAAATTACTTTATTGCATCCAGATGCTTTTAAAGAACTTTTCAATATACATGTTATCTTATATCTTAAATGTTCTTGTATCTTAAATGTAAACCATGATTTCGATGTATTCCCTGTGTAATGAATCTCTTACTTAGCTACATTGTAGGTGCGTCTGAGCTTTGTTGTTTATGATTTTTTTTTTTTTTTTTTTTTTTTATCAAGAGTTGCGCGCACTCAACAAAACTGCACTGTAAAAAATGACCGTGAATTTAACGGTAAAAAACTGTAAAAAGGCTACGGTAAAAACCTGTGATATGGTTAACGGTAAGTTCCCCTTCTATATACGGTGAAAAACTGTGTTGGACATTGCATGTAATTTTACAGCAGTATACCGTTTTTTGAAGTGAAAAAGAAGGTAAAATTTACAGTGAATAACCGTAAACTGACATTCCCAGAATTCCCTGTGTTTAATTTTTTTTATTTGATGTTTTTTTGTGGAAATAACTTTTTCTTCTTAGATTTTTCTTGCCAGTTTTGTACATTAGGGTTATATGTTACATATAATGCTGTTAAATTAATGTTTTTTGCATTAAATCAGTTTTATGTGTGTTACCATGATGGTGTTTAGTGTTTGTGTGAATGACACTGTGCACCTTCTATATATGTTATTATTTAAAACCTCCTTGTGATGGGCTTTGGTTCATCATGTGATGTTGTCATCACCACCTGCTTTTGGTGGTTATCAGTATATTGCAAAGGTACAAAACAGATTTCAGTACTTCAAAAGGTTGGTAAATCACCATTATATCAGTTAAAAAAAAAATCAGAAATTACAGTATTTACCTGTATATTTAAGTGAAAACCGTAAAATGTAAAACATTGCTACCGTATTTTTTACAGTAAAACTCTGGTAACCACAGCTGCCAGGGTTTTCCCGTAAATTTTACGGCTTTTTTTTTACAGTGTGATAAGACTCATTTGAACGCATTCCTAAACTCAACAGAATCGTGTGTGATTGGTTATAATACGCAACATTGTAAAAACGCCTAAAAAGAATTACGGTGCAGATCTTAATGTAATGCCGCAATTGCTTTCTATTCATTTTAATTTTATTAGCAACAGACGCAATATATTGAATTTGTTTGTGCAGGGGAGTAGGGCCTATGTCCAATTTAGGTGCATTTTTTTGCCCCAGGTCCCGGTGGCCTATAGCCTTACACACGCTCCGCCTATTGTTTATAATGTACAATCATTAAACACAATAAATAGCCTATACTATTTTAAATGGTTTTCAGAACAAAACAAGACAACAAAACAGTGTTTACATTTATTTCTGGCATCTCGTTGTCCTTTCCGTGAACTTTCGTAGAGCCATGAACCACAAATGAACCAACTCAGTAGCATATGCTGTACCAAAGTTGACATATAACTGTTGTTTTTATTATATATATATATATATATATATATATATATATATATATATAATTTAAACTTCTTTATTGGGTTAAATTCCTTATTTGCTTGTCTTTCCTTATTTGCTTGTCTATTCACTTGTGCTTATATGACTATCATAAAATAACATGGTATGTCATTAATGAACCTTTTTAAATGCAAAAATAAAAAAAAAACGTATAAAAATCGAGTGCTTGATAATGCCTGAATGATATAATGATAAAGCAAAGTATTAAAAATAGAAGCAGTCATGACCGGCAATACTGTTTTGAGCAACTAGAGCTAAAGAATTCATTAAAAAGCCATTAGGGCATCTGGTGGTGAAAACATGGCATTACATAAGAGTATTTTCTTTCTCGCCACTAAATGCCTCCAATTTGCCTCGTTGCACTGGAAGAATAGGCATATTAAAAAACATTTTTTTTAAATGGCCATCCAAAATATGGAGCATTTTATTTAGAACCAAAATCAATGCACATTATGTGTTAATAATTTCTAGAAATTGCTGCAAACACAGCCAAACCTCTGTCCTGATTAATCTTATTCAAATATGTTCACAGCACGGAGTTTTTGGAACTATTGAGAGCTCCATGAACTACATGACCGTGTGGCACGAGATCAAAGCATGTCACAACTCCTTCTCAGCGGTTCTGGTACAGCGATATTACTCTGCAATATGCAGGTATGTCCTACACGTTTGTGTCTGTCATTTTGTTGGATGTCATTTTACACAATTGTAGCTATTCACATTCAAAACACGGGTGCTTTGATCATTGTCTGTGTGTGCAAATCGGCATATTCAGCTTCTCACATCATAGCTGCCAGTTCAAATTTCAACTTACAAATATTATAATGACAAGCGTGCACGTTCAAATCAACAAGCTCTCAAGTGTTGCCTCTGTTTTACCTTCATACAGTATTCTCTGTAAGCTGGCAAGTGCAAACATTTAATGTTCGATTGCAGCTCAAAATTAAGCTTATTTTGTTCATTTTAAAGCAAACTGGATTTTTCATCTTATTTAATGGCAAATAACTAATGCAAATTGGATTACCACAAATGATCTGTGCTGAATTGGTCTGGTCTGGTTCTGTTCATCATTGATTGGATGAGAACCGTTCAATATTACTGGCTGTGGAAATCAATGGGTGTGACTCATTATACTATAAGCAAAGCGCCGTAAGTGACGCGCGCTCTGCGCAACCAAAACGGCGTTTTTTACGGCGTTAAATGGCAAAATGAACGGCGTAAAAAGCGGCGCTTTTCTTGCACATTAAAACGCCGTAAAATACGGCGTCATTGACGTATTTTCGCGCGTTTTTTACGGCGTTTATAGTCACAACAGCGTATTTTGCGGCGCCAATGCTGTTTAAAACGCCGTATTTAACGGCGTTTTGTATGTAAACGCGTTTCATCTATAGCGTAATTCTGACCCTTTTGGCTTGCCATACGGCAGCGCGTAGCAGGAGCAGAGCAGAAGCGTCAGTGCTGCGATTGTTTTGGCGCCGAGTCTATTTTTGCTGCGCCGCTTACGCTGGGTTAAAGCCACAGTGCATCGTTCTTGTTCAAATCTGACCTGATTCACACGAAAAATAACAAGTTATCCATAAAATCATGTATCACAATCACGGTTTAAAAGGCTCACCGGCAAAAATAATGCATTTGTTTGGAGATAATGTCTATAAATTAGCCTACTTGTTCAAAACAATCACGTAAGCAAAGTTTGTACTATTTTCTGCTTGTTTTGATATATACAAGAATAAATAAACATACTACTGCCATTAAAATGTTATTATAAAACATTTTAAAATACAGAAATAAAATCTTTTTTAAAAGAGAAGATTCTGAAAGTACTGAAGGAGATCCTATAATTATTTAATATAGATTTACAGTAGTACCAACAAATTATATTTTTATATGATATGTTTTAACATGTTTTTAAATATAATGGTTTCATTATAAACGTGATGATTATCTCAAAGTTGGACAACCACCATAAAAAAATATGAAAATATCATATGAATCTAACCATGTCATGGCAACAAATGTAAAACAAATACCAAAATACCATAATTTTACATATTCTTTTCGTTATTGAAAAACTGTTGCTATAATTATCATAAACCTAACTGGTAATCATTAAGACGATCTTTGTCTAAAAATATATTCAATATTTTAGCGTTTCTAATTTGCTACTTAAATCTACAACATACAACATATCACAAATCAAAGCACATGACAGACAGTTCTTGGAGAACACCTGAAATGCGTGACTGAATGAACAATACTTGTCTATATTGGAAGTACACAAGCTGCGGTTCAGCTGCGCACGACAAACGCTTCCAGTGTGAAAGGAAAATGGATGCGCGCCGCTTCTGCTCTGCTTACATGCTGCGCACGCCCTGCTTAAGCTCTGCTTACGCGTGCAGTGTGAAACCGGCGTTACGTTTCACACGCGGGAGTAATGACGATGGTCCTTGCACTTTCTCCGGGTTTGATTAGATTTTGTAGCGAACTTTCCACGGACCCCCAGGAAGTGCGCCACGGACCCCTAGGGGTCCGCGGACCCCACTTTGAGAACCACTGGTTTAGACAGTATAAATTAGCAGAACGATTTATTCAGTAGTAGGCTACAGTACATTAACCATGCAACCCATGCTGTTGTTTACATCCGAGTACTGCCAATATGTCTGTGCATATCAAACTAGAGTAGACTTACCTAATTGGCAAAACTCTGGCTCCCCCAGATTCGATGTACTTCACATATGATGAAGGGATGTATGTTTTTCCAAACGGTTTCATATAATCATCAACCTCTTGCGTCAGAATACCTATAGATAAAATTTAGCGTGAGTCATGCGTGCTCAAAGGTTACTCACACTTTGTGTTTTTGTTAGCCTACTATTTATAAATATGCTAAGAATAGTTGCAGTCTGCTAGCACAACTACAATTTAATGTAACATGTATTGAATCGCATTCTGCCTTAAACACTTAAGTGCACAACTCCGTCCACCTGTTTGATATAAAAAATGAAGACGTTACCGATGATCGGTCTGTCGTTCTCAGGCTCGATTCTCTGCGGGAGTTTAAACGGAGCGGCGCTGCACAACGCTCCAACACACACCCACACGAACGCGCTGAAACCCATTCTGACCCACAGAGACCAGTCCACAAGCCACCTGAGAGGCTGAGATTGTGTGAGCATTCAGTAATATCATGTTTCATATAGTATCCGAACTGAAAGTTATGTAGGAGGTCATGAGATAGGCGGGGTTTGTACTTTTTGGAGGAAGGAAAACAAATGTTTACACCAGTAGCCTAAATACCGTTCATGCCAGTTTGTTTGGGAAAATGCTGAGTTGTTGGGTGAGTTCGCGAAATACTGCAGCCGCATTCTCCACACACGAGACCAGAGGTTCCTTAAGGTTTTAGGAACTTGTATTTTCCAAAACGTTCTCACAACCGGTGTTTATTACGAAATGTAATGTGAAATATATTGTGACATCAGCAATTTTGTCTAGGCGTTATATTAGTTTACAGTCTACAAATGAATTTCACTGCATTTGATATATAGGCCATTCTACAGAAATGGTGCAAACATGCTGTCCCACAACCAAAAACACATTTGAAAAACAATTAAGTATTCAAATCTTAGATGTTTACTAAGATCATTCTGTTATCTATTGAAACCCGCAATAATATTTAAAATATCAGTAAGCTTAAAATAGGCTATATGAAATCATCATTTATAGTTACTTTCAATTGGGACATGGCTGTCCCGAACCCTAACCCCTAAATTTTAACTTATGAAAATTATATTGATTTTTTTTCCATTGTTCTTTTTATTTCATATTTTCTTTTTAAATGATAAAACTTTGCATTATGCATTTTTCATGTCATTACTAAAACAGTGTGTTTTTAACTACACCCCTACATTTATGATCAGGAAATAACAATATGTCACTTTCTCTCATAGCTACACATTGAGAGGACAGGCCCAATCATTTTGAGGTAAATGTGTTTACGAGTATGAAGTCTGTGTGTAACTTTAAAGAACGTCACTACCGAACACCTATTTAGTGTTTTAGTTGGGGTCACTACCAAAACATTACAGTCACTACCAAAAATGTGCTGTCTGAAACATGGGATGTTTTGTCTAAAATAAAGTATACTGAATTATCAACTAAGATGTTGAATTTATGTTAAAATGATTCATACCCTTTGCAAACTGCCACAGTCTGTGGGAAAATCCAAAGTTCTATACCATTCCAAATAGTCCAAGCTGTTCTAAAGCATCCTAATTACCCTGATTCATTGGGAACAGCTAATTTAATCAACTCAACTGGTGAAAAACAGAAGCTCTCTGCTGTTGGTTTGTGGACAGTCATGGCTAAGACAAAGGAGCTCACTGAGGACCTGCGGCTGCGTATTGTGGCTGCTCAAGTCAGGAAAGGGCTATAAGACCATTTCTAAATGTTTTGAAGTTCCAGTGGCTACAGTGCAAAGTATTATTTAAAAAAATACAAGACGTTCCGCACTGTGAAAAATTTCAGAGGACGTGGTCGGAAGCCAAAAGTGACACCTGTGCTGGCCAGGAGGATAGTGAGAGAGGTAAAAAAAAAAATCCAAGGATCATCACCAAGGCCATCCTGGTGAATCTGGGTTCTGCTGGTGGCAACATCTCAAGGCAGACAGTCAACAGACACTGCACACCGCTGGGTTCCACGGACGCAGACCAAGGAGGACACCACTTCTCCAGATAAGGCACAGAAAACCTGTTTTATAGTCAGATGAAACAAAAATTGAATTGTTGGCCACAATGATATAGCCTTCATTTGGCGTAAAAAGGAGAAGCCTTCAACCCTAAGAACACCATCCCCACTGTCAAACATGGTGGTGGGAACCTAATGTTTTGTGGTGTTTTTCAGCCGGTGGACCAGGGAACCTAATCACAGTAAATGGCACCATGAAAAAGGAGCAATACATCAAAATTCTCAACAACAACATCAGGCAGTCTGCAGAGAAACTTGGCCTTGGGCACCAGTGGACATTTCAGCACGACAACGACCCAAAACACACAGCAAAAGTGGTGAAGAAATGGTTAGCAGACAAAAACATAAACGTTTTGCAGTGGCCCAGCCAGAGTTCAAATGTAAATAAAAGATGAGTAATATTTTTTTTTTCCACAATGATGCCTCTTGTACACCGTCTTATTATCTTTTGGGAGAAGTCTGTGTCATTTCAAATAAAAAAACAAACCTTGCTGGTTGAATAAAAGTAACTTTAGGTCAGAATTTGCCAGGGGTATGAATAATTTCGGGCTTGACTGTATATATTTACAATGTAGATGTAAGCAAAATCTTAATATGTCAATATAATTCTTCTAATTAAATTATTACTGTGTTTTAGTAGTGACAAAATTTGGGGAGAGGACAAATATTCAAAAACTAAAAATACAATATGAGAATTAACTGCACAGTTACTAGAAATGTGTACCTTGGATATTATACAATTTGCATACATACAATTTTTTTGGAAAAAAAAAGACTTTTTTTCCAAGATGTTTCCAACTCTGACTTGGAACCAATTCTGTAGAATGACCCATATAAATTTAGCTAAACGTGCATCATTCCCTGTTGACCCAATCTCTGTCTTCAGTTAATGTATGTCTGTGTATTTGGGGCTGAATCTGATAGCTGAAGGCAGAGAAAAAGAGTCACTGCAGTAGCTATAATAGAACGCCAACAGGAAATCATTCAGCAACCATGAAGCACTGGCAGGGAGTCATAAAATAAAATAATGAGTAGACTATTTACAGATCTCTTCATAAGTTGATAAATACAAAGTCAATAAATACATGATTGCACTGTGGGATTCTATGCAGTGCATTTTCATGACCCCATTTTATATTATAATATATATTATATACATATTAATAAAATATGAAATTTTCATGAAAATGTAAATCATTAAAGTTAGTTACTGTTAAAAACCTATGCAAATATTTTCCATATTAATACAGTACACAAATATACACCACTGCTTCATATTTGTGAAACACTATGACAGTTTAAATATATTAAAATGTAATTTATTCCTGTGATCAAAGCTGAAGTTTTAGCATCATTACTCCAGTCTTCAGTGTCACATGATTCTTCAGAAATCATTCTAATATGCTGATTTTCTGCTATGAGTGTTGAGAACAGGTGTGCTACCTAATATTTTTGTGGAAACTATGATACTTTTTTCTGAATTTTTGATGAACTGAAAGTTTAAAAGAGCAGTCATCTGCAATAAAGGGAAGATGGTGGTGAATGTCACATTTGCAGTGACTTCTCATAACACAAGAATTGTCATTTCAGCTTCTTGTTTTTAAAGTTTTTATATAAAGTAGTCCACGTAGTACAGCAGTGTCACAATGACTTGTAAGCAAAACTGAGGAGCAATTCTTTCTGATCACTCTTCAGATCAGTTTATGAAGTCAAATCCTCCATAATCACTGACAATAATCTAAGTATTCATTTGCCTTAACCCTATAAATGTTTTATTAAATATAAAGTAACACATCTAGTAACAGTGAAGTCAAACTATGTGTGGATGTACACTATCAAAAGTGGATATATGCAGTTTTTACATGATTTTACCTTTACCTTTAGTCATATTAAATGAAAATAAAAAAATATAACTACAATGCAGAATCTACAAAATGTTAATTAGATTACCAAAATAAGAGGGATCATACAAAATGCATGTTATTTTTTATTTAGTACTGACCTGAATAAGATATTTCACATAAAAGACGTTTACATATAGTAAGTGTAAGTTTAATTTATAAAAAATTACCCCGTTCAAAAGTTTACATACACTTGATTCTTAATACTTTGTTGTTCCCTGAATGATCCACAGCTGTTTTTTTGTGTGATAATTGTTCATGAGCCCCTTGTTTGTTCTGAAAAGTGAAACTGCCTGCTGTTCTCTAGAAAAATATTTCAGGTCCCACAGATTCTTTGGTTTTCCAGCATTTTTGTGTATTTGAACCCTTTCCAACAATGACTGTATGATTTTGAGATCCATCTTTTCACACTGAGGACAACTGAGGGACTCATATGCAACTATTACAGAAGGTTCAAACACTCACAGATGCTCCAGAAGAAAACACGATGCATTAAGAGCCAGGGGTGAAAACTTTTTGTATTTGAAGATTAGAGTAAATTTAACTTAAGTTTCTTCTGGAAAACATGTAAGTATCTTCTGTAGCTTCTGAAGGGCAGTAATAAATAAAAAATATATATGTATATTTAGCCAAAAAAATGAAAAATGTACACATCTTCATTATGTTCAAAAGTTTTCACCCCCGGCTCTTAATGCAGCGTGTTTCCTACTGGAGCCTCAGTAAGTGTTTGAACCTTCTGTAATAGTTGCATATGAGTCCCTCAGTTGTCCTCAGTGTGAAAAGATTGATCTCAAAATGATACACTCATTGTTGGAAAAGGTTCTAATACACAAAAATGCTGAAAAAAGAATTTGTGTGACCTGAAGGACTGATGAAGAACTATCACTAAACAAAAAAACACAGCTGTGGATCATTCAGGTAACAACACAGTATTAAGAATCAAGTGTATGTAAACTTTTGAACAGGGTCATTTTTATAAATTCAGCTATTATTTTCTGTTGTGGACTATATGTAAATGTCTTTTATGTGAAATATCTTATTCAGGTCAGTACTAAATAAAAAATAACATTTATTTTGTATGAACATTTTGCGGATTCTGCAAGATGTATGTAAACTCTTGACCTCAGCTGTATATTTGATTTGAAAAAAGCCAGTGAATTTAAATGTTACCACACAAGGAATCTTTTTAGCTTATTTGACTAAACATTTTTCCAGCATGTCTTATATGGTTGAATGGCTGAGACTTGCTAAAACTTGCTGTGTGGGTTTGGAAGTGATAGTGGTTAAACGCGTAGAGGAAAGGATTGAGGCAGGCATTGACAAAGGTAAATGTTATCAACAAGTCGCAGCTGGCATTACACACATTTTTAGTGCCTGCAAATCTGCTGCAGCAGCTATCAGTGCCAAGCCATTAAACAGGTGCTTTTTAGCAGTGGCATTCAGAATGAGGAGGACACAAGTTTACTGTGACCAACCGCGTCATCCTCATGCTGCTGTTGCAAACCCCAACTAACTCTGCTCCAGAAAAACAACTATTTTGTCCAAAATGCTATTGCAATAATTATCATCACTCATAACAACGAGGCAGGTAAATGATTGGAGAAGTCCTACATACATCACCACAGAAACATTTGACTAAAAATTATAAGGTCAAAAATCAATGAATGAATGAAACGAAATATCACTTGAACATTTTAGGCTACTTATAAATCTCAGCCAGGACATGTCCAGGAAAAAAGAGGACATTCAGTCACCGTATTTTCTGACATACCTGCAAACAAGTCACTTTTTTTGCGAAATTCGTAGTTTTAAATTCAAATAAACTGCCTTGCAAAAGTATTCATATTCGTATTCGTATTCATTTTTTTCCCCCACATTGCTGTCTTATGTTACACTGCTGTAAATTATTTTTTTCCACATCAATCTACACTCCATATACCATAATGGCAAAGTAAAAAAACAGGTTTTTAATGTCTTTGCAAATGTAATAAAAATTAAAAACCTAAATGATTCCATTGCATAAGTATTCATACCCTTATCTGAAACAGTTGAAATGTAGCTCAGGAGCTAAAGATGTTACTACGCTTCGAGTGGAGTTAAACTGTTGCAAATTTAATTGAATGGATATGATTTGGAAAGGCACACATATATCTTAATAAAAAAGGTCTTACAGCTGAAAATGCATATCAGAGCAAAAACCAAGCCCTGAGGTAAAAATAATAATAATAATTCATTAATAAAAACTGCCTGTAGAGCTCAGAGACTGGATTGCATCAAGCCACACATCTGGGGAAGAGTTCACAAAAAATTCTGCTGCATTGAAGATTGACAGAAGCATGTAGTTTAATCTTAATGGAAGAAGTCTGAAACAACCAGGGCTCTTCCTAGAGCTGGCCTCCTAGCCAAACTGAGCAATTGATGAAGAATGACTTTGGCTAGAGTGGTGGCCAAGATACTGATAGTCACTTTAGTTGAGCTCCATGATCATATATGCAGATGGGAGAAACTTACAGAAGGACAAACATCACTGCAACACTCCACTGATCTGGGCTTTATGGCGGTGTGGCAAGACTCTCCTCACTGAAGACACATGAAAACACACTTGGAATTTGCAAAAAAAAAAAAAAAAAACACTTAAAGGACCCTAAGACTGTGAGAAAGAAGATTCTCCGGTCTGATGAACCTCAATTCCAAGCATCATGTTTGAGGGAAATCAGGCACTGCTCATCACCTACAGAGTACCATCCCAAAAGTAAAGTATGGAGGCTGCAGCCTCATGCTGTGGGGCTGTTTTTGAACAGCAGGGACTAAAGGAACTCATCAGAGTAGAAGAAAACCTCACTGCACCTTAATATTAAGATAGCCTTAATGAAAACCCAGTCCAGAGGTTCATTCAGAACCTCAGACTGGGCAGAAGGTTCACCTTCCAACAGGACAATGACCCTAAGCAAACAGCAAGAGTGGTTTATAGACAACTCTCTGAATGTCCTTAAGTGGCCCAGCCAGAGCCTGGGCTTGAACCCAATCAAACATTTCTAGAGAAACCTGAAAATGTCTGCCAAACCCCATCCAAGCTGAGATGGCTTGAGAGGTGAAGAGGTGAGGCGAAGAAAGGCAGATAATTGCCAAATGTTGATGTGCAAAACTTGTTGCATCATACCCAAAAACACTTGAGGCTGTAAAGGTGATTCAACAAAGTATTGGGTTGAAGGGTATGAATATTTATGCAATGTACTTATTTCAGTTTTTTATATACATTTATGAAGTTGTGACAATTCTGTATTTGCTTTGTAATTATGGTGCATGGAGTGCAGCAACATAACAAAACGTAAGGGGTATGAATACGTGATTCGTTGTAGATCTGAAGAGGGGTTTTTTTTAAGGGGATTGGAGTGAGACCATCAGTGTTTCTCGAGCTGTTACAATCTTTCCCCCAATAAAACATAGTGTTTTCACAACACGTCATCAGTCCGCCATATTGGCAGCACTGAACGCATTCAATGCCACTGAACAGAACTAAACTTGCATATTTTGCTGATTATTGCTGTACTCATCGGTCAGACCAGGAAAAACATTTGGAGTACTATGGACTGCCAAAAGATATAACAAATCAAGGCTGAAGAATGCAAAAAAACTGTCTGAGGAACAAAATGTGTTTGTGGTTGGCCAAACTGGTAGGTGAAATATTAGGCTAATATCTTAATACTGCGCATACGTACCTTTATCACCTATTAACTGTAGTTTGTCAAAATATTGTGCCCTTTCCTGTTTACCAAGTCCTTCTCTATATGATTTAGGAGCTTCCTTTTTATGTGGTTTAGACAGCATAAATTAGCAGAACAACACATTCAGCAGTATATTAACATTATAATATTATTATTAACTTTAAACATTATAATAACAATATGAAAACAGATATTGATTTCATTTTATTCTGCATTCATAAATTATTAGTGTTTCAACTTTGAGTATGACACATGAGAGTGCAAAATAATAAACATCCTGTATCTAATATCGATTAATAACCAATATGGTACTGTTATATTTTGCATCCCTATTCAATATTGCACTCAAGTTGGGCAGAGGGTAAAAGCTTACATTTATATTTGCCTCATAAAAAAACAATCATGCAGCAATATTAGTGACTCCATTATCTATCCAAATACAACAGAGCCCCTAAAGGGACATAATGATGGAAAAAATATGAGATGCGTTTTCTCATTAATGTTTTAAACAAGTTTTGCAAGCAAATGGAAAGTCTCTCAGGGGAACGCAAAACATTAGCGTGAGAATGCAAAAGCATTCAAATACATTTTTTGTCTCTTTAGCCGCTCCATAATATCCTGAAAATGATGACTCAGTATTACTCAGAGGAGACGTGTCCTAAAATACAATAAAATATAATTATGCTGACCTTTTTATGATTACAAAATATCATTTTAACACATCTGCAAGATGCCTGTCAGTACCCCAATAATAAAAAAAGCAAAAGGAGACATTTCTGGCACTTTTTATTAGCTTAAAGTTTAACTCAAACCCAGATTTTTGTAAATGGTGTTATTTATTGCAACCTACAATATTTACATGTGTAATAGTGTCTCGTCTTGAGAAGACATTTCGTAAACTCTTCAAATAAATTTCCTTGAGCATACAGTATAAATAAATTTAATTCATTCACTCAGTTCTCCATCTGTGACAGTACATGGGAACATTTCTTCACTAACAGCATTCAAGTGATTTTTGTCAGTTCTTGCAGCCGCTCATCAAGCTCTGTTTTCCAGAAGAGCTTGGAAGTCAGGTGAACAAACCAACTTGTGTTTAATGTGTCCCAGGACAGACATGTCTCCCCTCCTGCCCTCTGTATTTACCGAGACCAGTTCCTACAAAAACAGGGAAAAACAATTAAAAAAAGTCAATGTAATACAAATACTATACATTATACAGATGTGTGTGTAAAGATTCAGACCCAAAGTCCCACGATGAGCTATACTGTGCTTGGTCATGTGCTTATAAAGTGTTTGCCATCAATTTTATAACATTGATTGCCCATTGGGTCTACAAATGCTGTAGTAACATCTTCAAACCAGTAGTTGGCAGTGATTCCCCACCAAACTACTGGTTAAAGCATCACATTGCTTGCTCACCAATGGATAATCTGCAGTGAATGGGTGCCGTCAGAATGAGAGTCTAAACAGCTGAGAAAAACATCACAATTATACACAAGTAATCCACACCACTCCAGTCCATCAATTAACATCATGTGAAGTGAAAGCTGCATGTTTGTAAGAAACAACTGAAACAACTTAAACCGTCACTTCTGACCAAAATACAAGTGCTTCCTCCAAAGAAAAAGTCCATCTCCCCTTGTCCTCTCACATCAAAATACACCCAGAATGGTTTTAGACTGTATTCGCTTGTAAACAGTGCTTGATCTGTGCATATTTCTGTCCTAATTCAGACAAGACAACTTTTTCACTCGAGAAATCAATATGAAATTTCAAGCACTTTAAGGCATTTAAGTAAATATTGAAAAAGACATTACATATTGTTTAGAAAACCTGTAACTACCTAAATCAATGATTTAAAAAAAAAACATTGTGTGGCCAATACAGGTAATTTCCCCTTTCAAACATTTTGGTGGACCTTTGCGACAGTAAATCAAAAGTTAAAGGGGTCATCGGGTGCAAAACTAACTTTTTAAGTTGTTTGCACATTAATATGTGTTGGTAGTTTATGTACACAACCACCTTACAACCCACCTTACAATGATAAAAATCCATCCAGTGGTATTTTTTAATCTTTAAAAGTAATATCCCTTTTTTAAAATCAGGTCATTCTCAGCTTCTTGTTGTTGTGATGAAATACAGTTGATTGACATTGGCATTTTACCTTAGACCCGCCCTCAGCAAACTGAAACAGTCGAATACGATCCTCACTGTGTCCTCAGGTGCAGAGGAAGACTCTAATTGAGTGATTGAGGTGTTCTGTTGTTTGACGTAATAAGTTGGACGTAATAGTAGAGCTCGCTGGCATTTAAAGGGGCCATGTCTTAAAATGAGCTGATATTTTGCAGAGCTGATTTTGACAAGGTAGAAGGGTGTTTTTTACAGTACTATTGAGAATTTTTAACCAGAGACTTTTTATTAAGACCCTAAAGAATCATATGAACTTGTGGAAAATGGGCATCCGATGACCCCTTTAACTTTTTTTTTTATAATATGATTGATATTCATTCGGCCAGCGAATCTTCCTGCACTGGCTTGGTTTCGATTGGGCACAAAACACAGGACTAGTTCGCAAATGTACAGTCGTGGCCAAAAGTTTTGAGAATGACACAAATATTAGTTTTCACAAAGTTTACTGCTCAACTGCTTTTAGATCTTTGTTTCAGTTGTTTCTGTGATGTACTGAAATATAATTACAAGCACTTCATACGTTTCAAAGGCTTTTATCGACAATTACATGACATTTATGCAAAGAGTCAGTATTTGCAGTGTTGGCCCTTCTTTTTCAGGACCTCTGCAATTCGACTGGGCATGCTCTCAATCAACTTCTGGGCCAAATCCTGACTGATAGCAACCCATTCTTTCATAATCACTTCTTGGAGTTTGTCAGAATTAGTGGGTTTTTGTTTGTCCACCCGCCTCTTGAGGATTGACCACAAGTTCTCAATGGGATTAAGATCTGGGGAGTTTCCAGGCCATGGACCCAAAATTTCAACGTTTTGGTCCCCGAGCCACTTAGTTCTCACTTTTGCCTTATGGCACGGTGCTCCATCGTGCTGGAAAATGCATTGTTCTTCACCAAACTGTTGTTGAATTGTTGGAAGAAGTTGCTGTTGGAGGGTGTTTTGGTACCATTCTTTATTCATGGCTGTGTTTTTGGGCAAATTGTGAGTGAGCCCACTCCCTTGGATGAGAAGCAACCCCACACATGAATGGTCTCAGGATGCTTTACTGTTGGCATGACACAGGACTGATGGTAGCGCTCACCTTTTCTTCTCCGGACAAGCCTTTTTCCAGATGCCCCAAACAATCGGAAAGAGACTTCATCGGAGAATATGACTTTGTCCCAGTCCTCAGCAGTCCATTCGCCATACTATTTGCAGAAGATCAATCTGTCCCTGATGTTTTTTTGGAGAGAAGTGGCTTCTTTGCTGCTCTTCTTAACACCAGGCCATCTTCCAAAAGTCTTGGCCTCACTGTGTGTTCAGATGCGCTCACACCTGCCTGCTGCCATTCCTGAGCAAGCTCTGCACTGGTGGCACTCCGATCCCGCAGCTGAATCCTCTTTAGGAGACCATCCTGGCGCTTGCTGGACTTTCTTGGACGCCCTGAAGCCTTCTTAACAATGCAGTGGAACGTTTTTTTCGGGATTAAGTTAATTTTCATGGCAAAGAAGGACTATGCAATTCATCTGATCACTCTTCATAACATTCTGGGGTATATGCAAATTGCTATTATAAAAACTTAAGCAGCAACTTTTCCAATTTTCAATATTTATGTAATTCTCAAAATTTTTGGCCACGACTGTAGATTTTTCAAAAAAAATCCAGAAAATTTCCATTTTAGTTTAGTTTTGTCTGGCATGAGCCAAGGATTGCAAGGACAAGACACTTTAGCCTGCAACTGACGTTTAGGAGTTATGAGCGATTTTGTACTTTTGATTGCCTTAGTGCCCCAGTCAGGGCAATTAGGGCGAGCCTTGGTGACGCTGTAGACAGTGCGAGTACTACCATCCCTCCAAGTTTCAAGTCCCTATGATTTACAGTTTGGTCTGCATGATCAGTTTTACATGGAGATTGCTGATCCTTGGATATTCTAACAATTACATTCCAACTATAGACTTGCATTTTAGCCAGAAGCAATGGTTTGATGTAAAAAAAAAAAAAGTGTTAATGGTGGGTTTGCTTCTCACAAACACAAAGCCTTTCACTTCACAAGTCTTTAACTGATGGACTAGAGGGGTATGGATTGCTTGTGGATTATTGTGATGCTTTTATCAGCAGTTTGGACTCTCATTCTGACGGCATCCAATTACTCCAGAGGATCCATTGTTAAGTGAGGTAATGCTACATTTCTCCAAATCTGTTCCTATGAACAAACTCAGTTACATCTTGGACAGCCTTTGGTTGACATACTGTACTGATGAGCATAACAGACCTGCAGGAAGGCGCAGGGGGTTCCCAGGGCCACATCCAGAGTGACGTTACCCAGTATAAGCTGCACTTTGCCGGATTTCCTCACAAGCATCTTTCCCACCAAACCCTCTTGCAGATCCTTGAGACAACAAGTGTTCTCGTCTTGTGATTCATCCTGACACACAAAGAGAGGAGAATAAAAAAAACACATGAGTATATGGAAAAACACACATGTCTGTGACCTAAACCTAGTCAACGCCAACCTGAGTCTCGGTTTTCTGCATCATGGTCTGTCCATCACTCGACTGCACCTCCGTTTTGGTGGGCCGGACGTCACTGGTGGGCGGCTGGCCTGGCAGACTGTCAGGAAGCTGCATGAAGAGAAGCTCCTCCTCTTTGCAGTGATTCCACACTTCCAGTAAATCAGGCAGCAAATCAGGTTTGGGCAAGGGCGGCAGCCTGAACATAGGCTCCGCCTTCTTCGGTTCAGGAATGTCCAAAGGCTCCTGCTTGACTAAAGGAAGAAAAAAGGTGTATTGTAATAGATTCCTATCAAAATGACAGGATTTCGGCTGTGAAATTTCACAGAGCAACCTTTAATGTGACCACATTGCAAGATGCTAGTTTGTGCTGTGATGAAGTTTAACAATTTAATGAAGGTTCTCCTACTCTTCACTTCAGCTCCAGTGCTGTCTGTGCTCATCGCTTCAGGATCTGAAGAGGTCTTCCCTGATTTAAGAGTGTCCTCACTAAACTCCTGTTTGAAGACCCATCCTGACACAGCCAGCGGCAGTTGTACGGGACAGCTTTCTCTTTCTCCTCTCAGGTGAAGGTCGTCCAGAAACTACAGCACACAAAACAAGGCTTGTGGGTGGCTTATTCTTCTCAGTTAAGCATTTGTCAATATTTGCACTTGAGAAAATCACATAAAAATATGATCCAGGATATATTTCACTCCAAAACAAAATGCAAAAATGAAGAAAACAATATTATATTTTGAAAGAAAATTTTAGGACCATTAGGTTTTTGCTTTATGACTCTTACATGTTTTTGTCTTTTTTTTTTTTTAATCCCATACTTTCCAGTAATAAATCTCAAATGTACTGTTTTTATTTTTATTTTTTATTTAAATCGCCTATTTAAAGTATTACAAGAAATACTAAAATGAAATTTTAATTAAATAAAATGTTATATTTTACAATTTAAATAATACATATTTTTTCATTGTATTACAGTAATACAAAAGACTTCTTTCTTGTCAATAATCAGGTTAAAAATGTGATTCATTATTCTAAAAAATAATATATCTCAATGCAAAACATGAAAATGGACTTAAAGTAAGATTTATTCTCTTAATGTAAAATAGAATTTCATCCTTTTGATTTTGGGGTGTATCAGGTAAGGGTTCTGCACAGGTTTGAGTAAATAAGTTAATTAGTAGTTAATTTTGTTTGTATTTTTTGAACACTTACATTGTCCTTCTCAAGTTTGCGCAGGATTTCTTTAGTCTCCTCTTCAGTCTCTCTCTCCTTTTTGATGTTGATGATGGGTGAAGGGCCACTGCTTGCTGTTTCTCTGGCATCATCATATACACCTAATCAAAAAAAAACAAAAAAAAAAAACGGACTGTATTAGCTACAGTATCAGCATTTAAAATCATTTTATAGAGACCGCACTCAAAAAGAGCCATTTCTGTCCAATTAAATATTTCATTATGTATTTCCATGATTTGTAAAGATTTTATACACTTTCATTATTTCCGAATCTGGAAAGCACAATTATAACATTCCATAAATATTTAAACCCAGTAAAAAATTTTTTTTGAAAATAAATACTTTTATTCGCCAAGGATGCATTAAAATGATCAAAAGTGACAGTAAAGACATTTATAATGTTGTAAAAAAAAATATATATATTTTTTTAAATGCTGTCATTTCAAAATTTCTATAAAACAATATAGTACCGTAATCAAAAAAAGTTTCTTAAGCAGCAAATCAACATATTAGAATGATTTCTGAAGGATCATGCAACACTGAAGACTAGAGTATAATGCTTTGATCATAGGATTAAATTACATTTTACCATATAACAGAAAAAAGTTATTTTAAATAGCAATGAAATTTCACAATATACCTGTTTCACTGAAACACAGAACAAGTATTACTGCTGTAATGCCTTTTAGTGTCTCTAATAACATACTCTGGCTCGAAACACAGCACTTGTCGAAATGATTTCTCAAATCCTGCCCTAAAGACCTTGATTACCTTTCCTCTTGGCCATCACATCTGCAGGACCCTGCTCAAAGATAGAATGTGACTGGATGACCTCAGGGCGACCTCGGCCCCTCCCTCGGCCGTCCCGCTGCCGACCTCGATCCACATCCCTCTTATCACGTCTCGTTCCTTCATCAGCCTTTAATCTGCGGCAGAGTAACACAAATAACTTCATCTTCACTTGAAAATAACTTCTTGTTAGTAACTGTTCATTATGTCAACAATAAATTACTGATGATATACACTAACAGTTAAAAGCTTTGGAACAGTAAGATTTTTACTGTATAGTTTTTTTTTTTTAAAGAAGTCTCTTTTGCTCACTAAGCCTGCATTTATTTGATCCGAAGTATAGCAAAAACAGTAAAATTTTAACACATTTTTATTATTTAAAATAACTTTCTATGTGAATATGTTTTCAAATGTAATTCATTCCTGTGATTTCAAAGCTGAATTTTTAGCATTATTACTCCAGTCTTCAGTGTCACATGATCCTTCAGAAATCATTCTAATATTCTAATTTGCTGCTCAAAAAAACATTTATTAGTATTATTTATTTAACAGCTGAGTAGATTTTTTTTCAGGTTTCTTCAATGAATAGAAAGTTCAGAAGAACAGCTTTTATTGAAACATTTGAAATGGCTTTATCATCATTTAAAGCATTTTCGTTAAATAAAAGTATTAATTTCTATAATTTCTTTCCTAAAAACAAATCATACTAACTCTAAGCATTTGAATGCTGTAGTGTATAAAGTTACAAAGGCTTTTTTATTTCAGATAAATGCTGATCTTTGGATCTTCCTATTCATCAAAGAATCCTAAAAAAAATTACTACTAATAATAATAAAAAAAATGTTTCTTGAACAGCAAATCAGCATTAGAATGATTTCTGAAGGATCATGTGACACTGAAGACTGGAGTAATAGTGCTAAAATTTTTTAGCTTTGTTCACAGGAATAAATTACATCTTAAAACATATATTCAAATAGATAACAGTTATTTTAAATAATAAAAATATTTCACAATATTACTGCTCTTGCTGTATTTTGGATAAAAAAAAATACAGCATTGGTGACCAGAAGAGAATACTTTCAAAAAACATTAAAATAAACACCAGTTATAAAAGTCCATCACTTACTCCTCTTTTGATTTTCGACCAATAATATTGGGCGTGAAGGTTTTCTGCAAGACAAATGATAAGAAGACACTTTACAATGCAGCATAATGCATCTGATGTCTTGTATGACTATAATGTTTAGCTGTAGGGTTACCTTTTTGACTCCTCCTAGTGTGAGGTCTCTGGAGCGCATTGTGGGAAGGCGTCCCGGAGAGATTGAAGCAGGCAGCCGCCGACCCATCGGCAACCCTCTGGCTCCCCCTACATTCGGTGTCCGTGGAGGCCCGCTGGGGTCACCAGAGCTCTCCATCCTCACTGACAAAAGAAAGGAGACTTACTGCAAATGTCAAATTTACATGTAAACTATGTGCTTTGACGAAAACATATGCAAAACTTCTATATACAAATGTTTTTTGTCTTTGTTTTTTAGAAAAAAAAAAAATGGAATCAGTGTGTTACCAACTGCTTGAATGCCAATATTCTCTCCCAGTCCAAAACCTAAAATCTATCTATCTATCTATCTATCTATCTATCTATCTATCTATCTATCTATCTATTCAAGTGTTTGTGTTATGTTGGAATCCCCATAAAAATTCCCATTAGGAACCTTTTGGACTGGTTTCAGATTATGATTATGAATATATAGAGATTTTTGGTACAAATTGTTACCACAATTGGATTATTTGACTGCGATGGTCACACGACAAGATAGATTAAACATTCAGTCACACATATATTAATAAATCTGAAACAGATATTTCCAGCAGCACCGGTATTTCCACGCTTCCGAACACATGGCGACACAAACACGCATTCAGACTCATAAATGTACACTTACCAGTGCGCTTCCTCTAGTGCAGAGATTCCTCAAATACCAGTTTACAAAATACTCCGAAATATAACTTATTTACAGGCAGAATCGAGAGTTTATGATGATGATATCTACTGCAAGTTTGTTTAAGGCGGAGTTTTACGTGTAATGACACTTTGACCCGTGTGACGCAGTGATGTGATTGATGAACGTCAAGGCTGCACCACTTTGCGCAGATTTGTTTTTTGTTAAAGGCACAACACGGGATCGTGTACAAATAAACTTACATTTCAAACAAGCACTATTTTTAGTAGAAATAAAATGTTAAATAAAATAAAAAATAAACATGGCACTTAAAAAAACTATTACAGTTTATTATAGTGTCTGTTATTATTACAATAATACAGGGCTCTCAAGTTTTGGAAAAAGTTTGGAGTGAGATTTTATCTGTTAGGGGAGGAGCCACTCAAATATTTGCAGCAGCGGCCCCTCGGCCCCACGCAATTCTCTCCAGTTTTTGGTAAAAGTTCAACTATCTATTGTTATTAATTTACCAGCACAAAATAAAAAATATACCAACTGGTAGATCTGATAAGTCAAATTCATAAAAATAAAATGTTTTAAATATTTCAAAAATGCATATGTATCAAAAGTAAAAAAAGAAATTTGGCCCCAAACGAGCAAACTAAACAGCAGTGCTCAATGCACATACTGTTAACATACAGGATTGCAGAACTTGCTCATAGCATGTATGTCATATTCAAGTGTTTATTGCACACTTTGATGCCTTGATGGCAGTGGTAGGGGCTTGAACTTAGCTAGAGTAATTAGTTACATGTAACTGAATTATGTAATTTAATTAAAAATGACATTTAACTAATCTGTTACAGTTACTGAGAAATAACAGATATAGTTAAATTACAGTTACTTTTAAAAATGTTTGCAATTACAAAGTGGGTTACATGTAAATATTTTGATTGATTTATTTCCCAAATCACATTGACTGCTTTAAAATAAGAGACACCAATGTTTCAGGAGTTAAACAGAGGTGCTAAAGATTTTGTGGTGGCTGTGCTTTAAAATTAAATTATTATAATCTTAAATCAAGTGATAAAGGATTTTGTAAAATTGACAGTAATTAGTGTTGAGTGCTATAAACCTGCCTGCTTAAAAAGTTTTTAAAAGGATTTACAGTAGAAAACATTCCTTAGAAATTTAGTAATCAAATGTAATGTTACATTACCTCTAAAGCAATTGAAATAGTAACACTACTTTTAAATTACATTTTAAATAGGGAAATTTAATCTGTAGCCTATTACAGCCTATTTCCAAATAACCTTCCCAACAATGTTGATACATTTGTGTTTTGAAATAAATAAAACAATTTTTAGCAGATTTACCAATTATCTTGTCTTTTCCTTAATTTCAGGCCCACAATTAGTTAAAGCTGTTGAAGAACTAATAATTTTGCACAAATTTGGCTGTAATCCCCAACATCAGTTCTCACTATCTTTGATCACAGGCAAGTGATTTTGTCTAGGAATCGTAAAATGGAAAAAATAAATAAATAAATAAAAATAAATATGAAAAACCCATCTGCATTTATTTAGTTTCTAGTAAATACAAATGGCAACGTCCGCTCCGAGACCGCAACGCGACCACCTCCTCAACTGTACTAAACGCTTCCACTGCGAGAGAAAGCCGCAGCCCCGCAACGATTCCACCGCTAGCCATGTCCCGGATGTGCGCGTCCACGTTGCCTAGTGAGGAACGTGATTGTAGCGGGATCACGTAATATACCAGAAAACAGCAAATTCAAATTTTTTGGCTGGTAGGTGCCATTTAACTCTCAAGACAGCTATGAGCTTGGCAGAGTATTTCTCTCTGCAAAGCCTGCACCTCGTGCATTAACACCATATAGCGGGACAAGTTATCCCTTACTTTTCAGCGTGAGAAATACAAGGTGTGGCGTGAGAGCGTGTGAACTGGTTGAAATGCGTGTGTCTCACGGTGAATGCGTGAGACTTGAGAGCCCTGATAGTCCGGGGTTATCGAACAAAAAACCTTTTATTTATTTATTTATTTAGTATTTATTTATGCAACCTCACCTTTCTCTTGATGTGAATTTATTAATAACTTATTTATGGATTGGGCAGATAATAAAATACTTAATGTTGTCAATAAAAAAAAAAATCATACTAGTGATAACTGTGCGTTCGGCATATATGCATTTATAACATCCCATTTTTAGTACTTATCAATCATCTTGCCCTGTTTTCTTTTTTTTTTTTTTTGTAAGACAGTTTCTGAATACAGAATATAAAATATTAAATGACTGTTAAAATGCTAAACAGCAAAAAGGACTGATAAACAGATGAATTAATGAATGAATAAATAGACTTTATGCTGTTTTGTTCGATGACCCTGGACTATTATTATTTTGTTCATTTTCATTCAGATTTGCACCTATTTTATTGTCAATTGAAAACAAAAAAATAGTGATGATTTTTGATAATCAGGTTTAGAGTAAGGATAAAATCAGTTTTGGAATACAATCATAAAATCAAGTGATAATGATGAATAATGTTAAACATAAAATTAATTAAATATTAAATTAAATGGTAATGGTAATTAAATGTTTTTTTTTGGTCCCCATTTACTTCCACAGTATTTTTATTTTTAAATTTTTTGGTTACCAACATTCATCAGAATACATGTTTTTGGTCCCCAATGATTATAATATATATCATTTTATATAATATATATAATATAAACCATAAAAATGTAATAATATCAACGTATTATTATGATTATATTAGAAAATGCAAAAAGTATATATAATTTTTTTTTTAATTGGTATGAATTATAATATATGTGACATAAAATATTTTATATTTTATGATAGTATATATGACATATATATGACATAAAATTATATAAAATAAAAATAAATGCTAAAATAAGAACAGGTATTAATATGATTATTTTATAAAATGTAAAAATTATACATAATTTAAATTTTAGAATTTTTATATATAATTTTTATTAATTATAATATATATAATACATACAAATATATAAAAACAAAGATGCATATATATATATATATATATATATATATATATATATATATATATATATATATATATATTTGTACAATATAAAACATTTAAAAATAAGTACACATATTATTATGATTATATTATAAAATGTACAAAATTATATATAATTTTTTAATAATTTTTATATATACTATTAATTATATTAACTATCATATATTAAAATGACAAAATTATATAAAATAAAAAACAATAATATATATAGTTCTGTGTTCATTTTCATCCAGTTTCATTCATTAAAATAGTATTTGTATTATAAAAAATTATAATATATAATTACATAAAAATTAAATAAATATAATAATATATATAATTCTTACAATATAAAATATACAATTAAGAACAAGTATTGTTATGATTATATTAGAAAATGTAATAAAAATAATAAAAATAATAAAAATAAAATCAGGTTTGGAATAAAATCAAGTAATAATGATGAACATAATGTTGAACATTAAAGATATTTTGAAGAATGTGGGTAATTTAATGGTTTTTGGACCCCATTAACTTTTATAGTATTTCTTTTCTCCATACTGTGGAAGTCAATGGCTACCTTCAACTGTTTGCTTACCAACAGTATTCAAAATATCTCCTTTTAAGTTTAACAGAAGAAAAAAAATGAAGGCTGGGAACAACTCGAGGGTAAATCAATGATGCCAGAATTTACATTTTTGTGTGAACTATCCAAGTCTTTATTATCGTAATCACAGCTCTAATAACATCAGTACTAATAACCTAACACACATTTATTAGGCTGAATGGAGAAATTAATCTTAAACAGGTAAATAAATATAAGCATTTCAGTCCACTAATAATTTCAATTGACAAATAACAACATCTGTACATTAGTAAGGACTGTACATCATCTCTACATGGCTGTCAGGGTCTGTTGAGTTTTAATTATCCGCTGTCCATTAATTACTCTCCATCCTGAGATAATTCAAGTCATCATCAAAGCAGCCGAGCGCAAAGAGAGTCCCGGTGTGATCCCATCAGTCACACACAGGCCATTCACAATGAGTCAGGAAACACGGCCCTGATGATCATCTGACCTTCAGAGAGCTCCAGAGTGTCATGACAGTCAGGCGTGTTGAGTGGTGTTCAGTGATCACTGTGCGTTTGCATTGCAGGTGGTGATGTGCTGCTTGTGACCATATGGAGGAGCATTTGGTTAGTTCCTCTGTAGGTTGAAGCATCAGATCGTCCTGTCCTTGAGTTATAACATGCACGAGCGGACGCTGGTATCAGTGTAGCAGATCCACACGAGCATATACTTGAGTTACTGTGCTGTCACAATGTAATGAATGTAAAGTTTGGCCCTCAGTGCACATCCTTTGACATCCTCCATATAGTGCACTTGAGTTCACATGCTGCTTAAAAACATCAATGATTTGACTGTGTGTGTGTATGTGTGTGTGTATTTTTTCTGCAGTCTGAGCTTTAAATCTTAAGTTTGGTTATGAAACTCGGATTCTGAGTCTGACAGGAAGTGTATTAGATACGGTTTTACACCCTAAAATAAAAATGGTCACACGGTGAATCCTGTGCTACAGGCCATCTGCGGTTTAAGAGGGGGTGTGAGATACATGAACACTCATTTACTCAGTGGTGTACAGCAAAATAACACACACCACAACCATTTATGGCAATCTAAAAGTATTATGGTTTTATTATAAAATGTAAAAATTATAATATATATAATTACATAAAATGTAAATAAAACTATATAAATACATTTATTATAATATATATAATAAAATTAATATTAAATTAATTATTATTGAACAATTACATACATAATTGTCACAGTTTAGCGGGTTGAGGAGTGTAGATGGAGATTACAGAAACCGGAGTAAATGAAATATAAAGTTTATTAAAGAAAACACTGAGGAACATGGAGCAAACAAACAGGAGTAACATTAACATCGACGGACAAAGGGAGTGTGCAAACAGAAACACAGACTTTAATTACACAGAAAACAAGGCATGGTTACAAACAAGATAACAGGATAACGAGGGGGAAGTACAAATACGGGCAAGACTAAACCAACTAAGACTAAACCAAAAGGGGGAGAACAAGGACTAAACCATTATTACTAGAAACAGAGGGGGAAAACACTGGGAAGACAGAACAGGACAGGACAAAACACTGACATATTCCTGACAATAATATATAATTATATAATATTATTATATTAAGAATATTAATTTATTATATATAGATGTAATATATAATTGTGTATATTATATTTATTAATATAAAATAATAAAAAGTATTTCTATGATCATATTATAATATATGTGTGTGTGTGTGTGTGTGTGTGTGTGTGTGTGTGTGTGTGTGTATGTGTGTGTGTGTGTGTGTGTGTGTGTGTGTGTGTGTAATTACATAAAGTTAAAAATATGTATATAATGTTTTACAACATATTTTTACAATATAAAATATAAAATAAGAAGTATTATGATTATATTATAAAATGCAATATATATATATATATATATATATATATATATATACATATATATATTAACAATATTAGTATTATTATATTAATTATTATTATTAAAAATTATAAAGAATAAAATTATAAGAAAAAGAAATATGTAAGTATTAAGTATAAAGTTATAAAGAAATATATAAAAATAAGAATAAGTATTTTTATGGTTATATTTTCAAATGTTATATGTATATATTGTTTGATTTTAATTTATGTAATTTTATTACAAATTTATGTACATAAAATGTAAATCAAACAATATATAATGTATATGTAATGTTATACAATATATAATTTTTACAATATAAAATATAAAAATAAGAAGTATTATGAATATATTATAAAATACAATACACACACACACACACACACACACACACACACAGACACACACACACACACACACACACACACACACACACACACACACACACACACACACACACACACACACACACACACACACACACAATATACATTAATTACAATATATATTAATTAAAATATTATTAATTATATTATTATATAAATAATATAAAAAATATATAGAGATTTTATGTAATATATATTTTCATATAATTTAAAAATATAATAAAAAACTATTACTATGATATTATAAAATGTAAATATATAATGTTTATTTTTTTATAAAATATATATTTAATAAAAATAATAAGAGAAATATAATCAATATTATAATATTTATATTAGTAGTAGTATTTACTAAAAAGGCTCTTAATTTGTATTTTATGCTTTATTTACCTTTTTACATTTCTTTCATAACTCATAGACTTCAAATCATAACATTTATTTATATTTATAAACACTTAATTATAATATTGACTACAAGATGTCAATATATTTTAATAACTGTATTGCAAGGGTAATTACAATTTACATATTAACCACATAATGTAAATACTGATTAATCATATCTCCCAAAATAATATCATTACTTTACAACGGTGTTTTCCTTTTTTTGCCCAGTGTCAGGAATAATTTTAAAGAAAAGGTGTAAGAAAGACCAAAATCACATTCATTAGGCTTTTTTAAAGATTACGTTTTTTATAAATATACAATCAAGCCCCCTGGCAAATTCTGACTTAAAGTTACTTTTATTCAACCAGCTAAGTTTTTTTTGACCGGAAATGACACAGGTTTCTCCCAAAAGATAATAAGACGATGTACAAGAGGCATCATTGTGGAAAAAATATTTCTCAACTTTTATTTACATTTGAACAAAAAGTGGCATGTCCAAAATTATTCATATGATTTGTAAACTGTCCCAGTCTATCAGAAATCCAAAGTTCTATACCATTCCAAATAGTCCAATCTGTTCTAAAGCATCCTAATTACCCTGATTCATTGGGAACAGCTGTTTTAATCAACTCAACAGGTGAAAAACAGAAGCTCTCTGCTGTTGGTTTGTGGACAGTCATGGCTAAGACAAAGGAGCTCACTGAGGACCTACGGCTGCGTATTGTGGCTGCTCACGAATCAGGAAAAAGCTATAAGACCATATCTAAATGTTTTGAAGTTCCAGTGGCTACAGTGCAAAGTATTATTAAAAAATACAAGACGTTCCGCACTGTGGAAAATCTTGGCCTTGGGCACCAGTGGACATTTCAGCACGACAACGACCCAAATCACACAGCAAAAGTGGTGAAGAAATGGTTAGCAGGCAAATCATTAATGTTTTGGATCGGCCCAGCCAGAGTCCTGACTTAAATCCAATTGAGAATCTGTGGAGGGAGCTAAAGATCAGGGTGATGGCAAGGAGACCCTCCAACCTGAAAGAGTTGGAGCTCATCGTTAAAGATGAATGGGCAAAAATACAAGCGGAGACATGCAAAAAGCTGGTCAGCAATTATAGGAAGCGTTTGATTGCTGTAATAGCCAATAAAGGCTTTTCTATTGATTATTGAGAAGGGTATGAATAATTTTGGACATGCCACTTTTTATTTAAATGTAAATAAAAGATGAGTAATATTTTTTTCCACAACGATGCCTCTTGTACATTGTCTTATTATCTTCTGGGAGACGTCT